>NW_022147564.1:10106-164851 GCF_002938485.1 Sitophilus oryzae
ATATTGTAATATTTGAGGGGTGGTTTCACCCTCTTGGAAGTGGAATTTCGAAAAATCCCTTCTTATCGAACCTCTACACCCTAGAATCAACCTGTATGCCAAAATTGAGCTTCTTACGTTGAGTGGTTTGAGCAGGATCGTGATTAATCAGTATGTCAGTCACTTAAGGATTTTATATATTAGTATAGATTTAAAGTACTTTTCAATAAAATATAGAGAATTCTACAGGATGTTTCCCAAAAAAGTTACATATCAAAGTTGTGTTTTTTGTAATGGAACACCCTATATATTAATTAATTTTCAGATTCTTGGAGAAAAATAGAGGTGAGTTTTATTAGAGAAATATATAATTAAAATGAAAGGTTTTTGACATTAAAAATTTCCTAAAAATAAAGGACAATTTTTTATTTAAAGTAGAATTTACCTGTAATAGCCTAATATGTAGTTAAAATAACTATTGTACATTAAATCACATTAAAACGTGACCTAAAAAGTTATACAGGGTGAGATAATATTAATATTGAACATTGGTTACCTTTAAAAGCAAGTTACTCTTTAATTTTAAATGGAACACCCAGTATATTAAGGTTGCCTATTTAGGTTGCCTACCCCTCAAACAAAGATTTTCCTAGATATTTCCATTTTCATGATTGAGTATCAGTGGATATTTATTATTTGATAAAATCTAGGTGGCTGTGATATGTCTGATGTTACCTCACCATAGTTGTCTAATTACTCCAACTTTAACAACTACTAGTCATTTTGTATCAGTTAAAAAAAAAATTCTCAGAAATTTACCGAAAATGCAAATTTATCTTACATCAGAGAGGATTCATATGATTCTATTAATTGATTATTTCCTGATTCATGAATTCCTAATTTTATCTAGTCTGGTTTTTTATGGGGATATGTTAAAGACAGTGTTTACAAAACTTGACCGACTATTGTCGACAATATAAGAGAATAATTGTAGTTGATTTTTGAAATAGAACTCCACATATGCATTTTGAAATGAAAAGATCTTTTGAAAAGAGAATTTTATGCAGTTAACAGGAAGGGAAGCATTTTGAGTATTTGACTTCATCTAGCTAATTTTTGTCACATAATTATAGGTTTATATCTAGTTTTAATTCTGTAATAATTAAAATATGTTTTAAACATGTATCTTGTTATTGCCGTTGTGTATTTTACTCTACTATCTTTAATTTTTGTTAAATTAACAAAAGGTATATCACAGCCACCCCCCTAGATTTTTTCAAATAATAAAGATCTACTGACGCAAAATCATAAAATAGAAATATCTAAAGGTTAGTGTCCATTTGAGAGTAATTCGTGCGAGTGAATTCGATAGTCAGCCTGAATATTATTACATTTTTAGTTTCTACGATTAAAATAAAGGTAAATTTGATTAAGGTTTATTATACTTAAACCTTACCGTTTTTGAAATATTTTCAATTTTGTGAAATTGCAGTAAAGATTTTAAGGCTTCATTTCTCCAAGGGTATCAAAGTTTTTAATACTAAATATTTACTGAAGTTTATTTACTGATCAGTTATTGTGTTGCAATAATAAAAATAATACTACCTTATACAGAGTGTCTAAAAATTTATTTTTAAATAATTATCATTGCTTCAAACCACCAATAACTTGTTTAATTTAAATGGAACACCCTAGCATATTTTACGAGAATCAGATGCACAATTTAATTGTCTATCAAATTATATTATACCATTTTTACCTATCTCTTTAAGTTTCCGTAGAAAATGCATTTTCTTGTAATTTAGAACTTATTTATCAATATACCCATGGACTATTGACATTTTAGATTATTTTTAAGATGTACCAAATTTTTAAAAGGTACAAATATTAATATTGTCGATATAATTCGTTTATTTCATTAAAAAATAAAAAAAAACTGTTTAAATATTTGTTAAAGAGGATCAGTTAATATGATTCCAGTATTCAAACAACATTAACTGACTGTTTGCTTTGATTAATAATAATTGCTCCAAATACTAAAAAACTGAATTTTGTATGGGCATTAGACAGTGTGATAAAAAGTAACACCTTAAAAATGATATTTCATTTTTTAATAAATGCTTATTTATAACTACAGAGACTTTAATTTGATAACTTATTATTATATTGATTTCTGACTCAAATCCACATTTATTTATAATAATTTATTAACGAACACAATTAAGTATGTCATTAATTAGTATATGGGCGGAAATAATGGTGTTATATTTAATTAATGGTATAGTCTTTTATAAAGATTTAAATAGTTTTCTTTTTGCATACAAATGGGCTAGTAATATTATCGCTTTACTAAAAACGATAATATTACTAGTCTGTACATTTTGTACATTTGTTGCTTTAAAAACATCTAAAATGTCAGTATTCCATGGGTATATTGATAAATGATGTCTAAATTATAAGAAAATGCATTTTCTACGAAAACTTGAAGGGATAGGTAAAAAATATAGGTATAATACAACTTGATAGACAATTTGATTGTGCATCTGATTCTCGTAAAATATACAGGGCATTCCATTTAAATTAAAGAAGTTATTGCCGTTTGAAGCTAATAATTATTTAAGATAAATTTTTAGGCACTCTGTATAAAGTAGTATTATTTTTATTATTGCAACACAATAACTGATTAATAAATAAACTTCATTAAATATTTAGTATTAAAAACATTGATACCCTTGGAGAAATGAAGATTTAAAATTTTTACTGCAATTTCACAAAATTGAAAATATTTCAAAAACGGTAAGGTTTAAGTATAATAAACCTTAATCAAATTTACCTTTATTTTAATCGTAGAAACTAAAAATGTAATAATATACAGGGTGTTCCGTTTAAAAAATACAACTTTGATATTTTTATTTATTTGGGACACTCTGTATCTTGTAAAAATATTTTTAAATTGTAGCTCTAATAGTCCTTCAACGAACCCCAAACTTTCAATTTGTAAAAATCTCATCGTTTAGCTACAATACTCCGTGTCGTATGTGGTGAACAACCCTGTATATGTAGGTGTTATCATTTGTCTTTTCTGCTTTTGCTCTTTATACCAATTACATAAAGATTTAAACAAAAGCTTAAAAAGAGCATCGGCAACTAAAGTTAGTCCTCGACTAGCCCTGGAATATTATTTTTTATCCTACATCATTTTACAAGTATTTTCGACGTAATTATCTGTTTCCGTAAAAATAGAAAAAAGGCCTCCATCTCCAAGAATATACTCAATACTGACAAAAAACGCCAGATTAAGGTGCATTCCGCCTAGCATAAATGTTAATTTCCCATGTAATAATAGATTATTCTGTAATATTTCGAGAGCTTTTGAATACATGACCAAGACAAAGTGTGCTGTTATATAAATGTTTTGTTTTAAAGTTTGAGCTAATAAATCTACTAATCTCACCATCGAAGTATATATGGTATCACATTCGGTAGGTGGATTGTTTATAAATGGCAAGTATAATATTTTGGAAACGAAAATTTCGTTGTCAACTAAAGTGTTGTTAAAATCAGTCCAGTTTAAAAAAGTTACTTTACTTGCCATGCTAGATTACTTACTACTTGCCATGCTAGATTTTTTTTTAGATTTTTCTCTTCTTCGAATCTTTTTTTTAGATACTTTTCTATCCAACGTTATAGATTTTAATGAAGGTTGTTAGGCTAGATAATATTTATTTGATCTCTAACTATAACAAAGTATTGTTACAACGCCTAATAAGCATGGGACATTGTTAAAATTGAATTAACTTAAGCCTCAAAAGCAATAATACTTACATTATATGACTACAGTTGAATAAAATCATATGCATAGGTATGTATATCGCATTTATCGCATTTAATATTAAATAAATATTTACTAAAAATAAATATACTTTCAATTAAAATGCGTAAAACTTTACTAAAAGTAATTTTAACATAGAATTAGACGACTCGTGTACTTGGCAAGTACGCCAATACTTTTATTCTCTATTAAGTACGCCAATACTTTTATTCTCTATTAACTTATCTGGAACAATATCTATAAGTATGTAGTCATTTTTCTCTCTTTGAACGCCTTTAGTTCGACTTTATATTCTTGCCGTTCCTTTTTAACGCCGTTTATTTCTACCCTGTAATTTTGATTCTTATTTTAGCCATTAATTATCAACGATCATTGTGTTTCTAAAGAGTATATAATTTAATGGGCGATATGTTCACTTTCCTTCACAGAGAAAAAATGGCCGATTGTTAGAGAACGAAAAGAGAGTCGGTCTTGCTCGTCCCCTTAGATTACAATAGAAAGAGAATGTTATACGGTTATAAAATGATCAAGTGTACAGAATTAGAAGGATATAATGACGATGTAGTTGTATTTTTATTGCCGACTTTTCGTTGCGAACGATGTGCACAATAATTTATGAGCAATTTAAGGTTAATGACTATTTTATTCATATTTAATGATATATTATGACGCTAAATAATAAATATTTAAATTTTAAACATATATTATATAAGTGTCAAAAGGAAGTTGAGTAATACATTCAATAAACAATTCAATAATAATTGATTTTTATTAAACCGACTATATTTTTTTTTAAATCTGGTTAGAGTTAGATTGAGCTATACTTCGAAGCTTCGAATTATTTATTCTACAACACTCTACAGCTTACGCCAATTACAGAGTGGGTTACACACAAAAAAAAATTCAATACAAAATAATTAAATTAAACAAAAAATAACATCAATGAGAAAAAATACATATCAATGAAAAAAAAACAACAACAATATAAACCAAGAAAAACCACTAAACTGAACTCACAACCGAAACCAAACTGCAGCTGAAAATATCAAAATTACACTGATATAAATTATATGCATCCTGCATACGTTTCAATGGCGAATATTTACTTACATTTGTGCGCGAGGAGGCCACATAAAATGTAAAGCTATACCGAGAGCTACGTGGGACCAGAAAATTGATTTGACTGAGAACATCCGGACTATCAATTTCATTATGTAATAACTTGTATAAAAATTTCAGCTCTGAATTTGTCCGTCGAACCTCCAAGGAATCTAGAGAATGTTTCTGCAATAAAGAGCTGTGACAGCAGCCAATTTGCGGGTAAACCCCATCAGTTCTTAAACTCAGATATTTCAGAAAACGACGCTGTACCTGCTCGAGAGCATTAATATGTGCCGCATAAAACGGCGACCATACAATTGATGCATACTCTAGCTTTGATCTTACAAAAGCATAATAGAGTAGTTTTAATGTGTTACTATTGCTAAAATCTCTAGTATTACGCACAATAAATCCCAAGGCCTTAAACGAAGATTGAACGACTTCAGATATATGCTGAACGAAAGATAGTTTACTGTCAAATGTGACACCCAAATCTTTAAAAACAGATACTCTACCTATCATCGTATCACCGATAGAATAATTATAAATTTGTGTTTCCGATTTCAAGGTATAAGACATGACTTTACATTTTTCAACGTTCAATGGTAAGTTATTATATGAACACCATGCAACTAATCGATCAACACACCTCTGAAGCCGTTCACAGTCATGAGGCGAATCAATGCGGGAAAATATCTTCATGTCGTCTGCAGACAGTAAGACACTTAAATCAATTATATCAGTGACACCGTTTATAAAAATGTTAAACAATAACGGTCCCAAAATAGACCCCTGGGGTACACCCGAAGTAGCGCACAGTTCGACCGAATTCTGGCCACAATACTCCACCCTTAACAATCTGTTTTTTAAATAGGACTCAAACAACATTAATAAGTTAGCTGAAAACCCAATCCGATCCAGATGGAAAAGAAGGATCCCATGGTCAAGTCGGTCAAACGCTTTAGAAAAATCAGTATACACAGCGTCGACCTGACTCTTTGTATCAATAGAGTCAGCAATAAATTGTGTAATACTTAAAAGATTAGTTGTCGTCGACCGACCCCTTATAAAACCATGCTGATTTGGTGAAATTCTACCTCCCACCTGGAACGCCAATGTGCCATAGAGAGCCATTTCTAACATTTGGAAAAATTAGAAATTATTGTTACAGGTCTATAATTTTCAATATTATTTCTATCGTTCTTTTTAAATACTGGGATGATCTTTGAGGTTTTCCAGATAACAGGAAACGTATTTGTCTTCAGGCACAGATTAAATAATTTCGTTAGTGGGGAGGAAAAAACTATTGCGCAATCTTTCAACAGAAATGAGGGTACTTTATCGGGTCCTACCCGATAAAGTACCCTCATTAGATATTATTAAAAATATAATTCTTTATTGAATTTGGAATCTATGTAGCTATCATTTAGATAAATAAGTATGATGGTGTAGCGTTTTTTATAACAACTAAACAACTACCACTCCGAACGGCAGCATTTCATCGGAGAGCAGTCGTGGATAAGGTATTTCACTGGAAAGAAAACTAATTAATAACAATAAACAAAAATAGATATTGGGCGCCAGGCATGTACAGAGAAAGAAAACACAGTTGTATATTACTTAAAACTAATGACTATATTTCATGATGTTCTTTGCTGGTACCTGACATTGTAGTTCAGAGTTGTACTAAATATCTATGAAAGTAATACCATTACAAGACGTAATGTAATCAAACCTAAGATCTAAATCATATTTTAAATATTAAATCGACATGAATGTTCTTAAAAATCTAACCACTAAACATAGTCTGTACGATATTACTTAAGATGTATGTTATTGTTTAAGACTGAAAATGTTTTAGTTGTTAAATGTAAAACTAGAACTTAAATCTACACTTAGCTGTTCTTTATGTAATCTTGCTTCAAACAGTAACAGCGTGAGGTGGTCTCGCATCTCTGTACTGTCTGTCGGCGATCCTGTTGGCCAAAACAACAAAAGAGGCCAGAATGAGGACACCTTGAATCAATACAGCCGTAGCTACTGACTAGGCTTAGATATGGGAGCGAAGCAGCATGGAGCTTACGCTGTATCCATACTGTGACAATATGGGGATACTACCCGTACCTTGGAACTAGAGTACCCAACTTGAGCATCGGCGATTCCGGGACAATTATTTTTAAGTTTTTAAATAATTGAAGCAAGACATTAAATATTAGAAAATAAAATATATTATGTGTGTAGTACACATTTTTTTAGTTTCCATGTCCCGGCCAAGGAAAAACTTTCGCCGGGACAAACTTTCTGATTCCTGGTTAATCCCGGCCAAACCGGGACGGTTGGGAACCCTACTTGGAACACTACTAGGACCTTGGATAATGTCCGTAACTTGGACCATAACCTTGGACTATAACCTTGGACACAGTCCGTCCATAAGATAACGCTACAGGGGAACACTATCCGTACCTTAGACACAGTCCGTCCATAAGACACTAAAAATACGAAACTCTTGTTTAAAAACCAAACAAGGTCTAATAAATAAAATAAACCTACCTCGAAACACTTCCGAGGGCTCAATAATAAACAAAAGAACTGTCCTTTCTTCCATTTAACATTCTGGAGGACAACAGCAAAAGTACACCAACGTGTCAGCAAAATACAAATACGAGTTAAGGTGGGTCAATCCAAAACTCTACCCTAAAAATATTCAATAATAATATCGAATCTATAAAAGATAATAACTCATATTTACCTGTAGCTTCGAAATGGCAGCTGATTCAGATTTTGCAGCAAGATTTAAATTATTACCAATTCTAAAAGCCGGGTGTGGCCGGGTGAACAAAAGTGAGGTTAAGCGCGGAGAGCCGCCTTGACATATAACAAGGATCTTGACAGCGCGCGCCTCCACAGAACAGTGAAACGATAGCAGGGTTGGCGACTAGGGAACGTAAAAATTACGCCAAGCGTGCCAAATAAATTATCAGACCTGAACGATACGGAATCCGATGACGATACGCCAGACATCATATAAATCATATATAAAAAAGACATGTAACGAACTAAAAACGTTACAATGGGATGGTTATCAGGAGGAATGCAGATAGACATAAATAAAGAAAAGAAGTGGTGTACAAAAAATCACAAATTGTCAAGTTTACAAAAAATATATCACCAAAAGCCTTAAAATCATCGGTACTAAGAGAAACAGAGATTTTATTTCGGAAGACATGGATTAGATCAAAGGCTTGCATGGAATGCTCATATAGCAAAAGCTACACAGAAGGCTCCCATCTCACTAGACAGGTGCAGAAGGATGTGTAGAAAAAATTGGCGATTTAACCCATTAACGCCCAAATTATTTTTTTTTCGAAATTGACTAATTTTTTTAGAGATTCCTACTTCTTTTTAAGTAAATAAACGTAGAAAAATATTATTTTGAAAATAAGTTATCAAGTTTTTCAAAAAACTGCTGATAAATAAAAACAAGAAAATTTTTTGTATGTTTATTTTAATTTATATAAAAAAATAAGAGTTTATAAGATGATTTTTTGTGAAAGTGGTTAAAACAAGCAGGCATGCAAAGCGTTATATTACATTCTTGCCAAAATGTTCGTGGTTTTCCTTTGCAATTGATCATTAGACATCTTTGTATTTATTTCCCTTTTGCCAATGGAGTGGTTTCTCCCGTCAAACTTTATGTGATCTGGTATAATTGCTTTTGATGTACTTGGAATCTCTTCCTTGTTTGTTGAATACTCGAATATATTTTTCTGTGTTCTAGCATATCGTATTGTTTCTGTAAGCACTAATTCGTAAACATAATCGTCAAAAAAAGATTAGAACTTTTTTAAAGCTGCTGCATTTGGTAATGTTTCTTTTATAACTTCCAACATCTTCAGAGTCCACCGTTTCATAGCTTGGTTCAATTTTATCCCAACTGGGTGTCAAAAAATACGTTCACCTCATTTTCTCTTAGAAAACGATGAGGGTGGCAAATTATCTTCTTCGTCAGATGTGTAATGGATGTACCATCTGGAACATTTTCTTCGGTGCGAAATATTTCAGTACCTCCTGTAATGTCTCTTATAGTAGCTGTTCCAATATCTTCTTCGCTTATGTCATCTTCATCGCTCAATTCTTCGACTTCTGGGGGTAATGCTGCGATATCGGCATCAATCTGCTCTGAATATAAATACTCAACAGCATCTTCTAAAGTCTTGAAGGCCTTTCATAACATAATTCTAAACAAAATCAGAATATCTGTGAATAACATTTGTTTTTAGTTATCAACAATACCTAAAGTCTAGTTAGAAAAATAATAGGAAATAATCAAATTTTATACATACTACCGCCCAGCGTCCTCATTTGAGGACAGTAGAATTTGGTTACACCCTGTACATAAATCATGTCCCTAATGCTTTCTTACGTATTATATTCATAAAACCTAACAATTGAACTACAAGAAAAATTAAATTCTAATACATACCTTTGTTTTCTAAAAAAAATCCACCAAAAGTTTTAACGTGAACCAAAGTGACAAAAAAATTCAACAAATTTGACGATATTTCAGTCCAAATACCTAACTACAGGCCTTCATAAAATGTCCTTAGGATCAGGGTATGACTAGCACTAACATTCGTCGTGAAATTATTGTTGTTTTTTTTGATAGTGTTTAAGCTATCCCCACCTATATCAGCTGTCCTCAAATGAGGACGCTGGGTGTTAATGGGTTAACCTTAAAATTACTCTATCACAAGGGTTGTAAGGCCTTTGATAACCTATGGGTAGTTGGTGGTATAGTGGACAAAGGCATTGCAAGTGGCGGCAATAAGGATCGTATGTTCCACACAAAGTCTTGCTTGCTTGCGTGTAAGGTTGCACAAAAAAAAACACAAATAAGAATGACGTTTCGTTGAATTTATCGCCATTACATATTTTCATACAATGCAAAATAGGATCTGTCATGCACAGGTCAACTCACGGTACATAACAAAGTTCATCAATGCCATTCAGGCTCTTCTGAGACACTGCAAAAGCTGTCACAAGAATGGCGACAAAACAGTGGTTGGCCAACAATGATTCGCCAAAACACTGACTCGCCAAAATTTACGGTAGAACTGATATTAAAAGACAGAAAAACTGTAGTGGGTCTACTAACAAGCTTTGGAAGCTTAATTGAAATATAAAGCTTATGGGATTGACGGATAAGGCTATGTACAGGGTGAGTCAACGATAGAATAAAGTCCATTATCTCATTTGTTTCGAGGTTTACAAAAAATTATTAAATATAAAAGTTATAGGGACGGTTAGGATACATATTTTAAAATTATTATAGAGTACACAGGGTGCTTCAAAAAAGTGTGACGAATATAACATATGTTTTTAAATGGAATAACCCTATTTTTATTTTATTTTTAGATTCTGCGTAAAATTCCATAACTTTTTTGTACATAATGTTATATTCCTAAAATTAATAGTTTCTGTAATATTTAAATTTGTTTTAACAAATGTCAGATTGCAGTGTGATAAAAACTTGTCAGTAATGGCATTGTTTCTGAAGTTGGAGAACCAAAATTTGGTAGGAGAATTTAATAGAGATATAGAAAAAGACTTATGTAAGTATATTTTAGTCAGATACTACAGGGTGTTCAAAATATATTTATGAATTTCAACTATTTAAAATTAAAAAATTTCAAATTTTTTAAATGGTACACCCTATATATTATCATTTTTTCTGATAGATTTTACAAAACTCTTCAACTTTTGTTAAGTATGTCATATACCTATTTTTAATAGTATGCGATTTATTCCAATTTTTTTCTATTATTACCCATATTTTTAATACAATTACGCTATAACATCATAGTTACCATGACAAAAAGTAATAATTATCAAAATGTCTTGTCTGTTAAGCAAGTTAAGAACAAAATTTGAATTTTAGTTTAATATGTTGTAATAAGTATAAATTGTAGAGATAATAGTTACAGATTTTCCTGAATGAATTAGTCAATGTGACTGATATACACGAACAAGCCAAGAAAAACTTATTTTTTGGTTCAGTACTATATTAAATTATATAGTGCTTTGCTAAGTAGTATAATAATAGATGTAAATTATCTAGAAAATATCTTCAGTGTGTAATGGGACGGTTTCACGGCAGTAGTAATATTGGCTTTACCAAATGAATTATAAACCAGAATTACTACGAGAAAAAAACTTTACTGTATGTCGAAAAAAATTCCTATATTAGTAGCCTTCAACAATTAGATAATCTAGTATTACCTGAATCCGTGGCTATTCGCCCCGACGCGCGACGGAAAGTCCAAGTGCCCTCTTTCATAACATGGAAATACACCAAGAAATTCACGACTGCGATTTTAGTTTATTTAAGTAAAGTTAATTAATTTCAACTAATACTAGCAATTGTAACTAATTATTAAGCTACTTGTTAAAGATAAGTAATAAATAGTTTGTTTTGTCATGGCAAATATGATTTTATAAGGTAATTGTAATAAAAATATGGGTAAAAATAGAAAAAATTGGAATAAATCGCAAACTATTAAAAACAGGTATATGACATACTTAATAAAAGTTGAAGAGTTTTGTAAAATCGATCAGAAAAAATGATAATATATAGGGTGTCCCATTTAAAAATTTGAGATTTTTTAATTTTAAGTAGTTGAAATTCATAAATATATATTGAACACCTTGTAGCATTTAACTAAAATATCTTTATTTATATATATATCTTTTTTTTCATCTCTATAAAACTCTCCTACCAAATTTTGGTACTCCAACTTCAGCAACAATGGCACCACTGACAATTTTTTACCACACTGAAATTTAACATTTGTTTAAACAAATTGAAATATTACAAAAACTATTAATTTTACGTATATAACATTATATATAAAAAAGTTATGGAATTTTACGCAGAATCTAAAAATAAAATAAAAAATAGTGTGTTGCATTTAAAAAAACATATGTTTTATCCGCCACACTTTTTAGGAGCACCTTGTATACTCTATAATAATTTTAAAATGTGTATCTTAACCTTCCCTACAACTTTTATATTTAATTTTTTTTTGTAAACCTCGAAACAAATGAGATAATGGACTTTACTCTATCGTTGACTCACCTTGTACAGATTTTCTCAATCTGAAGAAGAATCGACAGTATAACACATTTTATGTCAGTGTATTAGCAAATGGTAAGCCGTTGACAAAAAGCTACATGGTAGGTTCAGTTTCCAAGTTACCAGACTTTTTGAAAAATGATAGGACTGCAGAATAACCTAGAGATTAGAAGAGGGCCACAGTAGATCTGAAAGTGTCTTGTGAAACAGATTGATAGCTACCTGGCATTACCAGTAACTCTGTAACGTTAACATTACATACTAAGTTTCAAATTTGTCATTGTTTCACATTCCATGTAGGCATAATTTTATAATTTCGAATATAGATGAACATAATATCCTAATAATACAGTACATTCACCATCATTTCAGGTTAACAAGATTGGTATTGGTAAAGGAAGGCACTAATGAAACTTATACCTATGTCATAGCAATGCACCATTTCGAAATACAATCATTAAGAAAATTGACTACCAAAGATCATCATCGAAGCAAGAGAACCATGAAGAAACTGCATTGCTCTTCATCATTTACTATAAAGAAATCAGTGGCAACATTAAGAACTTTGGAGAGAACAACAAAAATAAAACAGAATTAGTTGATTAATCGGAAATTAATTTGGAAATTAATTAATTTCCATAGCAGACCTACAAGACATACAGGGAGTTCCAATATTCCGTGGATATAGAACAACTACGTATTTTTTGAATCAAAATAAGTTAATTGAACACAGAGGTCATCATTAAAAATAAAGGAATACTAATTAATTTAAAATTTATAATCTTTTTGTGAAGGTTATTGTCAAATATAATTTGCGATACTAAGATAAAATTCCATTAATTTCTTAAATTAGATTATTAGGACATAATACATTTTAAGCACCTCCACAGCTTGATGTGACAAAACAGATTTTTGGAAGTAGCAGTTTTGAAAAAAAATTTTTCCAAAAAAAATGCACGGAGGTGTTTTTTACAAGAGACAAAAATGTAGTAGATACTAAAAGGACCATTTTACGAAAAAAAAATCGGTTGTCGGTTGATTTATAATATTTATACTTAAATTTATGTAGAGGTGGGGATAGTTTTCGTCCTAACTGTACACTTTTTTCTTGATTTTTGTGAAAGTTTAATTTTAAAGCACTTAGCAAAACATAGACACTCAAAATCTCATTCAAATCGGAATAGCAGTTATTAAAATATCTCAAAAAATGTGTTTATTTATTTTTTTAAAGTTTTATGCACTCTAACGAACAAACGAAGCACTATAAAGGTAAATTGTGTCAAATAAACTTATTTTGATTACAAAAATTCATAGTAGTTCTATGTCCAGGGAATATTGGGACACCCTGTATTTGTTTTCTTAGTTTCTATTATTTGAATAATCTTTAAATTGATCATATCAATCTTAATCAGATTTGTAAATGCCTATAGCATCAAACTTTCTTTATTTTTTGCCTTTGAATACATAGAAAATTATTTGGATATTACGACTTGACCGTAATTACGATGACCATTTTGAGAGTAAAAGTAAAGAAAGTGTCGAATATATAATAAAACACTTCTGAATCGTTCGCTTTAAATAAACCAACCAGTTCAATGCCACGTAATTTTAAAATACTTTTTCTTATATGGTCAAACTATGCTATAACCATTATTTATTTTCCAAAATGCAAGAAATATGTGTCAAAAAATGTCAAAAAAGTTGACATATGTGATGTCATCCTATTCAGAATGTCATTTTCAACCAAATAAAGTAAAAAAAAACCTCGAGAATACCATTCAAAAATCAAACCTTGTAGTCATTTTCGGTGAAACTGTCATATACTAACATACCAAAATCTCGTTCTTTTATCTAAAAAAAAAGTTATAGGGAGATTCCCTTTTGAAAATCATCCGGTATAAGAACTAGAATTATTGTAATAGTAGTCAAGTGAACCCGCAATGTTAGGAGCCATATTGTTGAGAATCACTGACACTAGGGGCTCAACTAATGGCGGCTAGGGGGGCTTGACCCACCCTGATAACTGGTTCGGGTCGTTGAAAATTGGCTTTAACCAAATCAATATTGTCTTATAGTGATCTAATCCCCCCAAAAGACTTGAGCCCTCTAAAAGTCTGTGTCTATATAGTTGCGCCACTGGCTGACACCAATGTAGTGAACCACTGCCTCCAATGTTATAGAATCAAAGCTTTGTTTCCAAATGTGTTGCCGATGCTTTTTACCCTTCCTCCATGATAGGTTTGTAGCTTCCATGTAGCTTCTGAATAACGGTCTATGTAAAATATTAAGCCCATTTGTCAGATCAGAATTAGAATTTAGAGTTAGTAACTCGTATTTTCATTGGAGGACACTGTAATATTTATTCCAAACCAATAATCAACAATAATATTCGTATAATTTAATAAAATTACTATAAATCGCTATTACTACTAAGACATTTAAACAAAAACAGACCACAGACCACACAAAACAAATTGTTGGTTGGTAGTAGTCGGAGATAGACGATATCGCAAATCCGTCTAGTAAATAGCATCCGTGATTCCAAATTTTAACTGCATTAACTCCTCTTAAACAGCAGACGATATCGCGAAATTTGTTGATTGGCTGCTAGTAATCAGCATTCAAGATCGCAAAATTCGTAAGTGCAAGATGTCTACCAAAGAATATAGTACTAAACTTTAAAAAAAACTTAAAAAAAACAGATTGTGAATCGAAACAACAAAAAAATGAATGCTGAAATGAATAAAGATGCAGAATGTTTTAAATTTCAAGGACATTGTTTTAAATTTCAAGGACATTGTTTTAAATTTCAAGGACACTGTGTAGTTTCTTTGCAGGAAAAATTTGACATTATCTAGTACAAGAAGATTGTAACTTAGTTCCTTCTTGAATATTTTTTATAGTTGAGGACACATCTTAGTAAAAGTTAGCTATTAGAAGTTTATATTAAGTTCTATGGAAAATATATTATACAGGTTTGTTCACCACATACGACACGGCGTATTGTAGCTTAACGATTAGATTTTTACAAATTGTAAGTTTTGGGTTCATCAAAGGACTATTAGAGATACAGAGTGTTCCAAATAAGTAAACAATATTATAGTTGTATTTTTTTAAACGGAACACACTGTAAATTATTGTATTTTTAGATTCTACGATTGAAATAAAGGTAAATTTGATAAGGTTTATCACACTTAAACCTAACCGTTTTTGAAATATTTTCCATTTTGTGAAATGTGCAGTAAAAAATTTAACCAAAGTTTTTAATACTAAATATTTACTCAAGATTATTTATTCAGATTCAAGATCAGATATTGTGTTGCAATAATAAAAATCATACTACCTTATACAGAGTGTCCAAAAATTTATATTAAATAATTACTAGATTTAAACGGCAATCACTTGTTTAATTTAAATGGAACACCCTGTATACTTTACGTGAATCAGATGCACAATTTAATAGTCTATCAAATTATATTACACCATTTTTTACCTACCTCTTCAAGTTTTCGTGGAAAATGCATTTTCTCATAATTTAGATCTTATTTATCACTATACCCATGGAATACTGACATTTTAGATTTTTTTAAGCAAGATATAACATGTACAGAATGTACAGGTGGTAAAAATAATAATATTGCAAGCCCATTTGTTTACAAAAAGGAAACTATTTAAATCTTTGTAAAAGAGTATACCAATTAAATATACCACCATTATTTCCGTCCAAAAATTAGTTAATTACATATTTAATTGTTTTAATTATTCTAAATAAATGTGGATTTGACTCCAGAAATCAATATAATAATAGAGAAATCAATATAATAATAAGTTGAAAATGAACGTCTGTGTTGTTATAAATAAGCATTCATCAAAAAAAGAAATAACATTTATAAGGTGTTACTTTTTATCACACTGTCTAATACACATACAAAATTCAGTTTTTTAGTATTTGGAGCAATTATTGTTAATCAACGTAAACAGTCAATTAATGTAGTTTGAATACTGGGATCATAGTAATTGGTCCTATTTAACAAAAAATATTTAAAGAGTTTTTTTATTTTTAATGAAATAAGCGAACTATATCGACAATACTACTATATGTACTCTTTGAAAATTTGTTACATCTCTAAAAATAATCTAAAATGTCAATATTCCATGGGTATAGTGATAAATGAAGTCTAAATTATAACAAAGTGTATTTTCTACGAAAACTTGAAGAGCTAGGTAAAAAATAGTATAATACAATTTGATACACAATTAAATTGTGCATCTGATTCTCGTAAAATATATAGGGCGTTCCATTTAAATTAAACATGTTATTAGCGTTTAAACGAACGTTACGTATCGAAACTCTACACTCAAAAGTCAATCCGTTTTCCAAAAATCAGCTTTTTACGTCAAGCGCTTTAAGCAGGATCGTGATTAATCAATGACCAGAAACACCTTGTATACATTTTTAAAAAATCTTAAAATATGTAAAGAAACAAAATAAAATATACGTATTTAAGCGTTTTTTCGGAAACTTGACTGTTTTTTAAATAAAAAATATTGTAATATTTGAGGGGATATTTGGTTTCACCCCCTTGGAACTAGAATTTCGAAGAATCCCTTCTTATCGAACCTCTACACCCTAGAATCAACCTGTATACCAAAATTGAGCTTCTTACGTTGAGTGGTTTGAGCAGGATCGTGATTAATCAGTGAGTCAGTCACTTAAGGATTTTATATATTAGTTTAGATTGCTACACTAATTTGACAAACTTAATGTTATTTCGCAAAAGATCACTAGCATACTGCTAAATTGTAATATTATGTAGAGGGGACATCTGATTTCCTTATACAGATTGTCTCCTGCAGTTTGACCTTGGCATAATCATTTACTAGGGGGATATTTTATTAACTAAAAACTGTATCTTTAATGATTTTTAGATGAACAAAAATCGCTAGAATATTTATTCTTTCTTGTTTTTATTTTTTCCATTAATTTAAGACAAGTGACTTTTACTCCATCTTTAGGTTGAGCTATTTTTTTCTTTTTTAAAACTTTTCTGTTGTTTTCATAAAACCATTATTTCTTTTTTCCTTACTTTAAACAAAAAAAATATAAACTTTTGTTGTATAATAACAATTAAAAAATTAGGTACGGCAGATTTTTTTTTAGAAAGTGAAAATCTAACTGGTAACAGGTTAAATCATTATTTTCTTCTCGACACAAAGCTTATCTTTTGGAACAGTCAGGTTTATAGCTTTAAAGATTTACTTTCGTATTAATTTGAAAGTACACAGAGAACATATTATTAAAAAAGAAATAGCATTGTTTCCAATAGTATTATTTAAATCTGTATTTTCTCTATTATTGTTTAAATCTTATTTTAATCATCGAAATACAGGGTGTTTCTCAAAAGTGGCTCGTCCCTATAACTTTTTTTTTATTTTTTTAAATAAAAACGAGATTTGGTACGTTTGAATATGACATAAATCAGGATTGATTGACGTATTCAATTGATTTCCGTCACTTCCTGTTTCACCGGAAATGACTACAATTATTGATTTTTGATACGTCAATCGATTCTGATTTATGTCATATACTAAAATACCATTAATGTAATTTTTTTATATGAAAAAAAGTTATAGGGGCGAGCCACTTTTCAGGAATACCCGGTAGATGCAGCTGTAGCCACGTGATGGAACGGACAAAAATTTCCTTTTAGCTTTCATATCTGTCTGGATAATTTAATAACAGAAGATAATCAAGATAGACCCCACTTAAATATTATCTATAAGTTGTCTACAATTATTTTTTAAACACAAAAACCTGTATCGTTTTTGACCATAAATTTCAATTAGTTTGGAATCACTGAACCAAATGCGTCACTAATCTTATAATCCGATAGAAACTAATTTATTAGTGAAACTTTCCAGTCTAGACAGTGTTTTTATACAGGGTGAGTCTTAATAAGTGTAGATATTTTCAGGGCTGGTAGATCTCGATGTGAGAAACATATTTTCTCTTTACCGTTTGTCAAATAAATCCAAAGGGTTATTTTACTATGAAAATTTCCCAAAAATATATTTTACTAAAATTTTCAGAACCACTGAGTCTTTTCTGGATTTACTTTTTTGTAAATATTAATCTACTATCTATGTTGCCATATTAGCAAGAAATAGTTTTTTTAACTAAACACTAAAAAGATTGCAAAAAATGGGATGTGATTGTGGATGGCAGTAATAAATTGGGTTTTGGTAGTATTTTTATTTGGTTATATCCAATGACATCTAGAGGAAATTCTGTGGGCGGATATATCACATACCTACAGAGTATCCAAACAGCTACTCATCCTGCAATATTTTACTATATTTTTTATTACACCATTAATTTAAATAATCAAAAATAAATATTTGTGCATAGCAATTCATTTCGGAACTTGTTTATCAAACTTCTTACATAGAGCAGTTAACATAGCAGTTAACAATATTATTTATATATTAACAAGATGAATACAGTTTGGGTTGCAACATTTGGATTACAATAGCAAAATAAAATACTAAAGCCTGGTTGACAAGGGTAAAGTGTACTTGGACCAAGTCAACAGGATGCTGCCATATAAGCATCTATACCTATATAGATGCTGGGTGCGTCTCACTTTTACGCTGTTTGTCAATGAGGGGTGCCTACCAAACTTGAGTAAAAAATGTACATGTACTGCAAAAACATCATATTACTGTCAAGCGACTGCCAATGACTGCGAAGAAGACTGCCTATGACTACCATGTAATGATTATAAGCGACTGCCAATAAAATGTACATATGTAATTCCAATAGTAAAACACTCCTCGGGTATCAACTGCTTTATCAAAGTCGAGATGGACGGCTTGGTAGCATCCAAGTAAATTGGTAGCCAGCTTTCTTATTTTGATGTTAAAAAGCCTTCCAACTCGACTTTGATAAAACAGTCCAACTATAGAAGCAGCGTACAAGTGAGACACCGCTCAGCAATATTATAAGTACAATTATATGGTAGAATCCAAGTGTACTTGGTCTAAAGGTTGTCACCCACTAGACCGCGGCGCGGCGCTGGGAAGACAATTTTTTCCGGCTGCGAAGGGACTGCGCCCACTATAGCGCGCTTTTGAAACGCGGAAACGCTATTTAGTCGAAGTGTTTTATACTTACTGTAGTTTAGTTTTTAAAGCAATGAGTTCAAGTACGGACGAAAGCGTATTTTTTGTGCTCTTCTAACAGAGGAAGAGGGGGTGAAGAAGAAAAGGAAAAGTTTGGACTACGATTAACAAAAAAAGAAAGAAGTTTGGAGAATTTTACTATCTTTTTCCAGATTTAATAAAAGACAAGAGCATTTTTTTCAGTATTACAAAATATAAAGGAAACATTTTACGCACTCCTCAATTGAGGGTTTTAGAAGCAAAACACCGGATATCTCTACTCATCATATTTTTTCAGAAGAGACAAATTACTAATACTTTTGATAATTCTTATTTATTGTGATGTGTATATTAGTTATGTGGTGAAAAAACTCTGATCTTTTTTATATATTTAGGTAATTAGAATTCAAAAATTGGAGATTGTCACTTTTGTTAAAAAGCGGGGATTGTCACTTTTGTTAAAAAGTGGAGATTGCCGGTTTTGCCTCTACACCCTCAATTATATTAAATCTTTGATAGAATTTCGTCCATCTGTCTCTAGTGAGGGAAGACTAAAAAAAATATCATATTCCTTTATGAAAATCGATTTGCCTAATTTACCTTTAAAAATATAATTCTACCATTGATACGTATCACTAGTTCCTAGTCAAAAAGCCAACTGAAAAGACTCGAATGCAAAATTATTTCCGTTGTGAGTACGCACACTGCAACGCACCGAAACGCGGGAGACGGAAAAAAGTTGCTAGAGAAGTCTTCCGACTTCTTGACGGAAATCCCGCGGCGCGTTTCGGCGCTGCTCGCTCTAATGTACGTTGGTCCATTTAAATACATGGCAAGCAGACAAAAGAAATTTCCACATGGCGCCGCGCGCACTAATTAAATATACGAGAGGTATGTTTAATAGTAAAGTGAAAATAAATGAAAATACTAGCTTATAGTAAAAATTGTTTTAGTATATCATAAAATTTTCCAAAAAATCTAATTCAAATTTGTTTGGGTTTTCTGGATTTTTATGTTCTGTAGATTTGTTAAGAACACACATAATGTTCTTAGCTATGAGAAAAAGTGTCCTATACACTATATGATCGAAAAAAAAAACGGCGTTAAAGAACGTTTGTGGAATGACAATCGATGATAATTGTGGCGAGGTCAAGTCTTCTTTTCATTGATTTAAGAAAGGTTAAACAAAATTTATATTTCATTACGAATTACATTATTATTTACAATTCCAAACAATCTTCGGATTGTCACGGGTTGTCTAACAGGATGCTGTCTCCTCAACGAACACTTCAGTACATTGAAGCTGAGAAACAACGGCAAATGCAGATTCTGTGGGGGAAACTGGGGAAACGCCAGAACACTTCATTACTGAGTGCGCCGAGACTCAGTGATGATACGCCTTGTGCAATAAACTTATTTGGTACGGCTGATGTCGTAGATGGAGTGCCGGCCTCTGTGGAGCCATCGAAGATATACTGGCTTTGGATCAAAGCTCTGAGACTGTATGATGAGTTATAACTCATTATAACTCAAGAAAGCGGGACACACAATAGATCTGTAAGTTTGCGGTGATTCACTCCCCTCCTAAACATTCTACATTCTACATTGACGAGGTTAAACTCTAGATGTCATTTACTAAAAATTGAGATAAAATTTGTCAAAAATTAACATTAGTTATATAAAAATTGTGATAAGTGGTGCCCGGTGGCGTAGATATACAGCTCTCGTCTACCAATCTAATTATAATAAACTAAAGGTTGTAAGTTCGAATCCCACAGCCGGCAGTTCATGAGCCGACTATTTTTAATAAAACAAAAATAGTTTGGGTACCTAGGTCGACGCCGCCTTAAACAACTACTTGGGATTCACAATCCTGAGGTAATATTCCCTGTATACTGAACGGCTCTAGGATGACAAGCTGTACCTTGCTACTCCCAAGGCGTTAAACGCTCCAGTATTATACTATCTATTATTATTATTAGGTAGCAAAAAAAAGAATAGAACGTTTCCAGACACAAATCCAGAAAAAAATATTTTTTGGAAATAAAAAATATTTTTTTCTGGAATTTTAAACTACTTCATTTAAAAATAATTTTTACTCGATATAAAAATAAATTACAACCTTCTTAAGGCCAACTGACAGTAAACGCCGTTAAAAAATAAACAAGAATATGAGCCCAGTAAATGACGTAATTTCCCGGCCGTCTTTGACGCCTTTTTTTCGATCTTATGGCATTTCACAAATGAGATCGAAGCCAAATTTTGTTATACAATAAAGACCTTTAAAATTTATCACAATAATTGAAGACAATAATTAAAAAACAGGCCAAGTGCCAAAATAAAAAACAAAGCTATTGTAACTTGCGGTAATTTCACTCGTCGACTGTAAAGATAATTTTAGGTTTAGCACTTAGGCCAATTGATATGTTATCCGTAAGGGCGATTAGCAATTTTTTACGATAAAAATACATATTCTTCATATCATTTTCTTTTTTTTTGGTACTTAGCTTGTTTCTTATCCCAAAAACCTTGAATGGAATCATTGTTTTGTATCTCGTTTTTCTAGAAATAAAAATTAATATTTAATTTTTAAACAGAAAAACACAAAAATAAGTCGGATAAGGCGGGTTTTATGGCAGTATGATGTATATTGCGGGTTTTGATACAATATGATCAAGAAAAAATGGCGTCAGCGATGGCTGTGAAATGAAGATTGCTGTCATTTTATATGTAAATTTATACGGGAAATGCCATCGATCGTCATTTCCTAGCCAACTGGACGCGTTTTTTTTCGATCATACGGTATTTGCGTCCTAACTTGATTTGTTAAATATACGATTTTATTAAAATTAAGTAAGGATTGGAAAAGGCGTCAATAGTAATATTATACTTGTGTAAAAAACTTTAAAATGGGGGATTTGTAACAACAATGGCAATAAAATGCAAATATAAGTGAATAAGATGGATTTTGCCGCAGTAACGTATTTTGTAGTGAATTTTATATAGGAATAGGTGATTTTTATGAAGTTTGGGATTATGTTTATGTAGATTCAGGGTGCAATATTAATATAGGTCATTATTAGGCCACTTAAAAAAATGGATAAGGCGGGTTTGCAGCTTGACGCTTCATATATATTTGGAACAACTAATACTCAGCTCGGGATCTCTACTACCAGATATCTTACAACACAACAGAAGAATTAAGTTAACATGGAGAACTTATGGAAGAAACTAAATCATTTTCAAATCTAGAATGCCACTCTATCTAAAAAGAAGAAAACATTCGACCAACGTATACTACCAGTCATGACCTATGCATGCGAAATCTGGACATTTAAAACTGACATCAGAAGGAAACTGCCGGTCGCACAATGCTCAATGGAACGAAATATGCTGGGAATAACCAAGAGAGACCGTAAAAGAATAGAGTGGATACGAGAAAAGGCCCAGGTAATAGATGTCATCCACAGAGAGGTAATTTGTGACTGAGTGGTTATTCCTCAAAGTAGAGTAGTGTCTCTCTAATCTCTCAAATGGCAATGGGTAGGACACTTGGCAAGAAGGACAGGTAACAGATGAACCATAAAAATTACAGCGTAGTACCTAAGAGGAATCAAGAGATCTAGAGGAAGACCAAACTTGAGATGGGACCAGGATATTAGGAAATTAGCAGGGATAACTTGGGACTGCATGGTAGGGTGAGCCAAAAAAACTAACCTATGGAATTCATGGGTTAAAATGAACCTCATAACCGAAAAAAAATATCCCAGGAAGGTAGGATTATTAGCTCAATTTAAAAAGGTGTCGGTGAACATTCAAAGTTTTACATTTAAATAACACGTAAAAACTTTTTTCCTTTAAAAGTACCATAGCTTTGAAACGGTTTACGATAAAAAAAAATTACATCGCAGAGTCTTGTAAAGCATAAAATCTCCTAAAAAATCAATCTGGGAGTAATCAAGTTTCTTTTTGTTAAATATGAAATTTTTAATCAATAAACACTAAAACTGGTTGTTTTTTGATTGAAAATTTATTTTTTTCACATTTCAAAGCTTTCAAATATACGAATTATTGAACTGATTTTTCATTCGTTTACTGTAACGACAATAATGGCGATTAGCATATTTTAAGGATAAAAATACAATTTTTATTTTTTGTGGTACTTAGATTGTTTCTTTATAGGCTTCAATTGAAAATAAACAAGATCAGGTCAATATTTCATTACCTGCAAAATATAACTTGACATTTTCTCTCCGGTACGAAGAGTTTCCTCTATCTATCAACCAATATCTCTTCCTTCTTGTTTTCGCTTAGAACTTGAACTTGTTCAAAATCAACCGGCGACCTTCCTCGACGACCGAAGGATTCGCGCGCGCCACGGTACATAAACACGACACACGTCTCGCGATCTCTTTTAGAAATGCGTTCGACGGGCACAATTTCATCTGGTCGTACCGCGATGCCGGGTCCGATCGCGGAGAGAGATGAGAGGGACCCCTTTCACCTGTTGTTGGTGCCGATGGCGTAGGCCCTGCCCCTAGCATTAAGGCCGAAATCCGAGGAAATTTCGGTAATAGCGCCTTTTGATTAAGTAACGAGTCGGTTTGGAAACGGGGTGTTGACGTTAACGATCTAATTTATATTCGGCGTAAGTATTTGGTGTGATTTATTAATGAACAGTCGAATGTCACTTTATTAAGTAACATTCGGTTGAATGTTATCTGATTATTTGAATAATTGGATCATTGGATGAAACTTATTGGAATATTTTAAAGTTTTTTTATCAGAAAATAAATCCATTTAGAGTCATTTTGATCATTATTAAAATACTGTTTGGTTCCCTTCTAATCCTGCATAATCTCTGCACTGCGGTCTTATCAGCACTTCGTTTTAGTATTGATTGAAGATCATGCATACCTTCATTAAAAGGTCCATTAAAGTGTAACTTTAATGCTTATTAAAAGTAGTTCTATTATGTTGCATTAATCGACTTAACAAAAGCCTTCGACTCTGTAAACAAAGATGCACTTTGTGCAATTATGCAAAAGTTCGGAGTACCCAATAAATTTCTTACAATGTGTACTTTCTAGTCTCCATAACAACAATAAGTGTAGAGTGTCACATCATGGATCATTGAGCGATCCCTTCCTGACAAATACAGGAGTTAGACAGGGATGTGTCTTAGCGCCTCTCCTATTCAACATATTCATGGGGAGCGCATATAGTGGACAGCAAACTGCAGGAAAGAAGAACAAGTGTTAGAGACAGGTATGACGGCGGTCTGTTTAACATAAAAAGACTCAGGGTGAAAATACGTATAAAATTCATCACAGAACTTCAATACGCTGATGACTGCGCTCTAGTTGCAAAACGTTACAGCAATTACAAGAAATGCCGAACACATATAGCTATCTTGGGCATACGAGGCTTTGGGCCTTAAGCTGAACATCGATAAAACTAAAATTATGTGCACTCCCCCGGAAAATCATAAGAGTGCTATAAAAATCGAAGAACTATTGGAATATGTAGCGGAATTCGACTCTGAAATTTAGCACAGAATTAACAGCGCCTCAAGAGCATTCTGGAGATTAAAAAAGAGGGTTTTCTACAATCATGACTTGAGCACAAAGACAAAACTTGCAGTGTACCGAGTAATAATAATTCCCACCATGTTACATGGAAGCGAAACCTGGGAGGGTGCCGTACCGCTGCGCCAGCATACGAAGGCATTAAGCAAGTTTCCGGTTTTGTCTTGTTAGGACACTTCTTAGAGTAGTCCTAGACTTAAAGACAATTTTAATTTTATATTGTTTGGCTATTCACCTGATCTTCTTCGATGTTCCTTTCACATATCGAATCGTCGAGAGAGAGAGAGAGAGAGAGAGAGAGAGAGAGAGAGAGAGAGAGAGAGAGAGAGAGAGAAAGAGAGAGAGAAAGAGAAAAAGAGAGAGAGATGTAGAATGTTTAGGAGGGGAGTTACTCACCGCGACCTTACAGATCTATTGTGTGTCCCCCTTTCTTGTGTTATAACGAGTTATAACTCATCATACAGTCTCAAGGCTTTAACAAAAGCCAGTATCTGAGACGGCTCCACAGAGGCCAGCTCTCCATTCTTGACATCAGCCTTACCAAAGTTCATGGCACGAATGGTCGTCGTCTCGGCGCACTCAGTGATGAGATGTTCTGGTGTTTCCCCATATTCCCCACAGAATCTGCATTCGCCGTTGTTTCTCAGCTTCAGCCTATTGAGATGTTCGTTGAGGAGACAGTGTCCTGTTAGAAACCCCGTGACAATCCGAAGATTGTTTTTACTTAAATCAAGCAAAAACCTTTGATTTTTCTCGGTCGTAGGTTCTGAGGAACTTTTTCGAGTGTCTTAGACCGTTGGAGGACACCCATTCTAAGTTGCGGTTGGAGTCTTCCAGATTCTTCAGTTCTGCTTTCAGTTGGTTTCCGCTTGGAAAACAAAACGGTTCTGGTCCAGTTAGTGGAGTGTTCGCTCCTTTCCTAGCTAGATCATTTGCGTTTTCATTGCCTTCTATCCCTTGGTGAGCAGGCACCCAGAGTAAGAGGACTTTATTTTCTTTGCCCAACTTGTTGAGCTTCTCTAGGCATTCTTTGACCAACTTCGAATTGCTGGTTACTGAGTTGATCGCGTTTAGTGCTGCATGACTATCGGATAGAATGGCAATTTCCTCTTTTCGATAGTTCCTATCTAAGAAAAATTTTACACATCTTTCGATAGCGTAAATTTCTGCCTGAAGGATACTGGGGTAAGTGCCCATTGGTTCGGAGTATTTGGTTTTCGGCCCAAATACTCCTATCCCTGTCCCTGCTTTGGTTTTGGAAGCATCAGTATACCACGTTATGGTATGGTCTTTTATATGCTGAGTAAGCGTTTCTTCCTTCCAATCCTTTTTATTACTCAATACTACAGTGAGGTGTTTCTCAAAGTTGTAAAAAAAAGAAGTGAAATTTTCTTTTTGAGGGTGTTCCAAGCCCCTGACCTAAAAATTCCCCCAGTACTGTTTCCGTCAATGACCATTCTAATCATTGTCGCACTGGCATAACTACCGACGACAATGTGCAGTGGTGTTAGGTCTAAAATGACCTCCATTGCTGCTGTTGGACATGTTCTCATGGCACCTGTGATACAGATACATGCCAGTCTCTGTACTTTACACAGGTTTTGCCTTGCTGTACGCTGCTCTAGTTTTGTATACCAATCAACTGTTCCATATGTAATCATGGCAACGCATGTAATCATGTAACCAGCGCAAAATTTTAGGGGCACAGCCCCACCTATTTCCCGCCAGTCTTCTGCATATCATGAGAGCCTTTGTGGCTTTGCTGGTAATATTCTTAATATGCCTGTTCCAGAGAAGTTTACTATCCAGGGTTATTCCTAGATATTTCACTTCCTGTGATGGCAGTATTTCCTTTCCATCTAGATGGGATCTTTTCAAGTTTTTCAAACTTCGCTTTCTGGTGAATGGTACTACCGCGGTTTTATCTGAGTTGATACTCAGCCCGACAGTCCTGCACCATCTCTCAGTGATGCGGAGTCCTCTTTGGATAATATCGCACAGGGTGCCTTCATGTTTCCCCCGTGCAATCATGACTATGTCATCTGCATACCCTATGCAGTGTATTCCCGCTAGAGTTAATTCTTCCAGTAGTTCCAAACCAAACCAAGCTTCACAGTAAGGGGGAGGTCACTCCACCTTGTGGAGTTAGTTGAGAGAGAGAGAGGGAGAGAGAGAGAGAGAGGCAGCTGTATCTAGCTCTTTTACGGCCGAAATCCGAGGATATTTTGGTAATAGCGCCTTGTGATTAAATAACGAGTCGGTTTGGAAACGGGGTGTTGACGTTAACGATCTAATTTATATTCGGCGTAAGTATTTGGTGTGATTTATTAATGGACAATCAAATGTTACCTTATTAAGTAACATTCGGCTGAATGTTATCTGATTATTTAATGAAACTTATTGGAATATTCTTGGGCATATTATTTATTGGAGGAATATTGGAGTTTTTGATTGAGCTGAACCAGAAAACCTTTTCTTGCTTTTTGACGCCAAGAATAAAGGAACCTTTCTTACTATTGAACCTTTACTACTATTGACAGCAAAGGACTGCTGCTACATAATAGTAGAAATGTACTAAGCGGGTTTCCTAGGAGTTAACACAGACCGGTCCTGATAAATATTGGCCTCTAAATCTCCATAGTGAGATCCATACTGAAACCGCGATGGAAGTTTCAAACAGCCAACTGGGAGGAGTTTCCCAAGAATTGGATTTTAATATTCAATGGATCCCTCCGGAGCCAGCCGCCTATGAGCGTTTTGTTGGAATTGTCCACTCTATTGCTAAACAGCATGTCCCAAAAGGTTTTGGGAAAGATTATATCCCTGGATGGGGGGGGGGGGGGCAAAATGTCTAGAACTATATGACGACTTCCAGTCGACACAGGATTATGAGGTGGCAGACGAACTGATCTTGGCCTGGGATGTCGCCAGGAAAGAGAAATGGTGCAACTTAACTGAAAATATGAATTTTCAACATTTTAGCAAGTAGCATACCAACCAGCAACATCGAGTCGAAAATAAACCCTAACAAAATAGCAGCTAGAATTGACAATCTAACGAGAAAACCGAAAGATAACGATAAACAGAAAAGCAGGGAAATCAAATATGAATTAAAATTCAAAATGTTACTAACCAACAATTTGTTAGTAGACATTATAGTCACTAAAATCGAATATGACTTTTTTATTTTTTTTGAATTGTTAATTTCGTTAATATTTGTATCACTAAATGAAAATTCAGCTGGTTTAATTCATTAATTTCATCCTTTTATGTCCTTATTTGTTGGTACTTACTTATATTAAAGCGGAAGTAATCGATCAAATATTTTACCTAGAATTAATTAATTAATTAATCTTAGAAATGTTAAGTTACTGATAAATATTCATCTTACGGTAAGATAAATTCCTACGTTATTATAAAATTTTATTAAAAGTAATAAAATTAATTGCTTTCACGTCACTTAAAACGAATATATAATATATGAAATAATTAAAAATTCGTAATTATACGTAAGATATTGAGTAAAATTTAATTGGTTAATCTCAATTGATTGTGTTTAACTTTATTATTTACCTTCGGGAATTTTATCGCTGTGCGACCTGCTGTTTCCTTATTATCGGTTTTAAGTGTCCAGGTTTAGCATGCATAGGTTATGACTGGTAGTACATATTAATCGAATGATTTCTTCTTTACAGCGCTTTCAGATGGAGCGGATCGTACGCGCGGAGCGTCCGCGCGGATGTTTCTTCAATATAGCTCATCCGGACAGAGCATACGCGACGGGTGCCCTGGGGGTCAAAGGGGTTGAAAGTAACACGACAACAAACTTTGCCAGCGAATCACTCATCGCCATCAAAATTCTAAGGTATTTCTAGAAATGTCACAAACTTTGATGCTTCATCATAATCAAGCTTAGGTATATAATGGAAGGAAAAAATGAAAACTTCCAAGATATCCTTATGGATCAAAAGTTACCTGTTTAGCCGCTACCGGTAACCGACTTTCCGGCGATGGTATAGTAGGAGGACCGGTGATTGGCCGTAAAATCACCGATTCAGCCTATCAATTACCGTTTTTAATTTAAAAATAAATGCCATAGACAAACTATAA
The DNA here is from genome assembly GCF_002938485.1 of Sitophilus oryzae. Taxonomy (NCBI): domain Eukaryota; kingdom Metazoa; phylum Arthropoda; class Insecta; order Coleoptera; family Curculionidae; genus Sitophilus; species Sitophilus oryzae. Next base: position 39,010 of record NW_022147564.1, read on the forward strand.
AGTATTCTAGCCATACCCAGACAATTACAAAACTTATTTACGACTTTGCTGTAAAATCGATATAGGGGGGCAAATATTTGAACAGCTCATAATTTGCATGGGATAATATGCATGCCGATTTCCAACATCGATACACCAACCCGGTATAGTTTCAATATTTCAAACTAATTCTACAGAATACGAGTAGCTGGTAAATTTTGATCTATAAAATTTAGCACAGCTTGTTTTGTGGAAAATTATCTGGCTTTTTGCCACGGTATCGCATATTAATTTCACTAGTTAAATCACAAAAAGCCGACAGGTTTTTCATATCGGTTCTTCGTAAACCAGTAAGTAGGTACAAAAATAAAGTACCGCATCAGCATAACCTCTCTCTCCAAGGTCGCTGGAAGGCTAAAGAAAGAAGAAAGTTCGTACTCGATTTGGGAGCGCCCTGCTGATTATAAACTCTTACTGTTGCACTTTAATGCCGTACGTTTCTTTATGTCCCGCGGGTTATCCGTCGAAGTTTTACTTTTATAATAATAAACTAGTCATCAATATAAACATTAACTTTCGATTAAATTAAATGTACTTGTAATTAAACGTATTTCTTTATACAAACGTATTTCGTTTAAGGTTGAAAAATGTAACTCAATGTGAGTAGCATAATTTAATTTAAAATATTACAAAGAAGCATAATAATTGGTAGAGATGCACCGAATAACGGATTTAATAATATATATGAATATGTATTTGCACAGATATATGTTTATTAATTTATTGACAACTGAACTGTCCACATATTGACCAAATCAGGTCAAATATAGTGATTGGATATTTGCTTCGGAAACTATAATCATCACAGTACAACGATGGAAATGGAAGAAGACAGTGAAGACGGTTTAGTCGTTGACGTTGCGGCATTTTAAGTAATACTTATGTGGGTATTTGTTATTAAAAAAAAGAAAAATCGTTCTAGGAGGAGATGGTGGATGGTGTCCCTCCATAGAAGCAGAACCAAGTATCAAAGATTCTTTCTTTTTTTAAGGGCTGGGATAGAGGACTCTATTTTATTGTTGAACTCTTTGCCACGCGTCGTAGACCGCATTTCTATCTTTGTGAAGCGGATGCATAGCATACCAAATTGCAGGTTCATTTTCATAAAGACGAATTACGGCCTAAACTTTCAGGACTATACGGCCAACCAACTTAGTACTAATCAATTTTATGTATTATTTTTTATCATTTATTACATACTATTACGTTGTTTCTTCATAATTTCGACTGCTATTACATACTTGACACGCATCAGAAGATAGTTACGCAAGGCGTTTTCTTTCATGAGCTTTTTGTGACCGAAAAGCCCGATACGTGATGTTATCTGTCTTCCTCACTCCGGATATTCAAAAATCTTATTACCTTGTTGCCTCTGTACGTTTTGGTTGTCGTTGTTAACTGAGTTTACAATTCTCCCCCATTGCGTTCTATTGTGTGCTGCTTCCTCCCACAGATTCTACATTATTATCCTCTTTAAGCTTTCATATAAAATATTCTTCTGCCTTTTGAGTTTTTACTGGTTCCTCTTACCGTCTGTAGATTAATAATCTATCAATTATCTCTTTAGTTTGGACTTGTAAATATATTTGAAAGTAATTTATATTTTAGATGTTAGATGATATCTATCATAATGATATCTATACACTAAATATTTAGGTATACATTTTGTTGGCGATATCTTGGCTAGTTTAGGGTCTTATATAGTTGTGAAACGAAAGTTGTAATGTTAATAGTTGGACCTATCTGTAGATCTGAAACTAATTATAGATAATTACAGATAAGACATAAAACAAGTTGTATAGTCAGCAACGACCCAGCTACGTCACCAAAAGAGACGTCAGCCTATGGGCGGATAACTATTTGAAAATTTTCGTCGTGCTGTAGCTATAACGCAACAGTGCAAAACCTATTCAGATATACTGAAAATTCCAGCATGTTAGAGACTGGATGAGGTCGGATATCTCATAAATAGAAGTCAATTAAAAATAGAAGAAAGTAAAACAACTAAAGCTTCATTCATAACGTCGCAATTAGTGGTTTCAATTACACTTTATACTTTTTAGTTTACTATCATTCACAATGTCTAAGACAACCAATCAAACCAAACACAGATACAATTAAAATTAATAGAATATTATACGGGTCGATTTTACGAGATGATAAAATTTTTCACAAATTGTTTTTACTTTGAGACTTTGGAACAGAATGTCTTTACCTTTACCTTGTTGGAATAGCCTTTTGTTGCTGAAGTAGCATTTTTGGTTATCAACTTCTTCAATTTCTCTTTAGTTTGAAACTTTTGTTTAGTTTGTGCACTGAAGTCCCAATTTGTGCCTGCTGCCATTTTGGTGTTGTATATTTATCATTTTGGGGGGTTGTTGGTGTATAACGTAAGGCACTTATTTATGAGATAGTTGAACTAAGTATGACAGATAAAAAACTTTAACTTTAAAGCCAAATGTCGTGGTGTACCGAATACACTACATGCTATGGCTTTAACTTCGACATTCAGTCAATTCTGAGTCAATTCAGGATTGGGCAATGACGTTTGGGCAACACTTTTTTAAAGCATCAGAAATAGAGTAAGTATTTTATGTTAGAAGAACATGATGGCTCACGAATTTGAGAGAATGGTTTGGAATGACTTCAAACCAGTTATTCAGAGCAGCCGTTAACAAAGTTAGAATTGCCATGATGATTTCCATCCTCCATTAGGAGATGGAACCCGAAGAAGAAGATTTTATGTTAACCTTTCCTTTTTGATGTCAAGGTTAATCTGTTCGGAATTTGCTTCGTGTACGCGAATTCCGAATTGCGTTCCTCTGTCTCTTGATATCCTACCGTTTTAGTGAGTCCTTAAATCGACTCATGGCTTTGAGATGCCTGATCTTGTCCTGCCTCTAACTGTGAGCTGTTAGTTTCACTCTTTATAAGGTCAGTGATCCAATTAGTGCCATATTAAAGTTTGACCCGCCGCGCCGTAGTTTCTTAAATATTCTTTACAATAATTTCAATTTTGGTAATTATTTTTTCTAGGTATATTAGAAGACAAGGTGACTTAATTTTGTTTTGTTTTCCTTAAGAATTTAAATTGGTGAAAAAATAATTGATTGCCAAAATGGCGGGTGGCGTAATTCGGTACCTTGTGGTAATTGGGTCACTGACCTTACTTTTGCCCTGAACAAGCAAAATATTATGGAGTTTTCGCTGGATCACTCGAATACATACCCTTTTCTCGCTCGCATAATGTTGCTTAACTTGATGATCAAGTGGAAACTATAATGAAATCGGAAATAGATAGCACCTAAACATTTCAGTTTAAAATTTTATATGTACGCTTTTACAAAGAATGTACAGGGTTGTCGAAATTGGTCTGTTTTAACAGAGGAAACCTATTTTCTATCTAGATAGAGCAAACCGACCACATTTACTGGCATAAACCGCCTGTTGATATTTTCACTGCCAACTGTGATAGGGGTCTTTTTGAATTTTTGACCATTTTGAAAATTGCCCACAACTTTTTTATTTTGCGGAATAACAAAATTCTGTAAAAATGTTGTTAAGGCACTTTTTTAAGCACAATCAAGTGGCTTAGTCAGTGTTTTCTATACTTGCTGTTTTTTCAGAAATAATAAAACTTAAAATTTTTTAAATGGAAATCAAAATTATTGACTATGAACTTAAAAAATGCTGATAACGGATATTAGACACACAATTACGGTCCATTAGAACACAATACAGGGTGGGCCACTGAAAACTTACAATGGCTATAATTTTTAAACCGAAAAAGATTTCAAAAAAATCAAAAATACCGTTTCTATGATATCGAAGGGGAATACATATGACGTATTTTTTGAACCGCCCCGACCTACCCCTTAAGCGGCACCCCTACTCACTTGAAAATCTTAAATGGCAACACCCCACTTGTGGCGCCTTTTTGGAAAGCCCATGAAAAATGCTAAACGATGATCATAACGTTTTTAGGGTAAAATTGAAAAACTACCCCTTATACGAAAAATTAGGTGAACATTAATGAAAAAAGTAAATTTTTCAGCATAAGTTACAATTTGGGACCCAGCTAAATGAGGCAAATGAGGCATCTTTTAAACCACCCCGACCCACCCCTAGGTGCCATCCACTCACTTCTAATCTCATCAATGCCATTTTTAAACCATTGCCATTTTAAAGCTAAAAATAGAAAATGTAGATAATAAAAAAGGCAACACAAAGATGTTACTAATCGTTCAGCCTAATTTTGCGATAACGCAAATTCTTCCTGATCATCTATTTTTTTACTTTCAACAAACAGGAATCTTAAAACGGCATATCTTTGCGTTTTTGCACTGTCTTCTATCGATTTTCAATCGTTTGCAAATTTGGTGGTATTTTAAACGTTTATTTGATTTGCTTATTTGAAAGAAAAATGGTTTATACTGTGGAAGAAAGAATTCAAATAGTTTTTCTTTATGGTGCTGAAGGTATGTGTTATTTGAGAACGGCCCGTGCTTTCAATGAGAGAAATCCGGACAAAAACGTAAGTCACGTTTATGTTAGAGATTTGATTTTAAAGTTTCAAGAAATTTGGTCGGCCAAAAATATAAAAAAAAGGACAGGGCCCAGGGTACTGAATGAAGAAATGCAGATGGAAGTTATTGGTCAGGTATCGGTCAATCCAGAAGCATCAACACGCCAGTTGGCATCAATCACAGGTATACCTCGAACATCTGTCAGGAGAGAATTGAAAATGCACAAATTCCATCCCTACAAAATGAAGATTCTGCAGGAACTTGGCGACGACGATCCAGATAGAAGGATTCAGTTCTGTGAACTAATGGCGGAGGAAATTCGAAGGGAACCTTCACTTACTAAAAATATTTGTTTTAGTGATGAGTGCTCATTTTTTTAAACGGTTTTATGAATAAGCAGAACTGTAGATACTGGAGCGATGAGAATCCGCATATTGTTGTTGAAGGGCACAGCCAACATCCACAAAAGCTCAATGTTTGGTGCGGAATACTAGGCGATAAAATTATAGGTCCATTTTTCATCGACGGAAATTTGACTGGTGATGCTTATGTGGAAATGCTGAACAATTTGATAGAGCCAGCCATTGTAAATGAAGTTGAAAATCAAAGAGATTTGGAAGGAAAATTATTTTTTTTTAACTCTTAATGAAGACCTCATACACTTTCAGCATGATGGAGCCCCTCCGCATTATTCTATTGTCACAAGGCGGTGGTTGGATAGATATTATCCAAGGCAATGGATTGGCAGAAGGGGTCCAATCGAGTAGCCGCCAAGGTCACCTGATCTCACTCCTTTAGACTTTTTCTTGTGGGGTTACACTAAATCCATAGTCTACAAAACAAAACCAGTTTCGTTGCAAAAATTGCGGCAGAGGATAACTGAAGCCATGTCGAAATATTCCGAGAGAGACTTTCCAAAAAGTGAGAGAAGAATTTGAAAATCGTTTGTATTTTTGTATGGAACAAAACGGCTGTCATTTTGAACAATTGTTAAAATAAATTATCATTTTAAATTTCTTTCAAATTGTCACACCTACATTTCTTATCACTACTTACCAGTAATTGTTGAAAGAAGACAGAAGTTGAAATCTGTATGACCATCGTTTAGCAATTTCAATTAGCTTTCCAAAGAAGTGTCACAAGTGGGGTATCGCTATCTTGAGATTAAAAGTGAGTGGGTGGCACCTAGGGGTGGGCCCGGGTGGTTTGAAAAGTACCTCATTTGCCTCATTAAGCTGGGTCCCAAATTGTAACTTATGCTGAAAAATTTACTTTTTTCATTAATATCCACCTAATTTTTCGTGTAAGGGGTAGTTTTTCAATTTCACCCTAAAAACGTTATGATCATCGTTTAGCATTTTTCATGGGCTTTCCAAAAAGGCGCCATAAGTGGGGTGTTGCCATTTAAGATTTTCAAGTGAGTAGGGGTGCCGCCTAAGGGGAAGGTCGGGGTGATTTAAAAAATACGTCATAGGTATTCCGCCTCGAATTATAGAAACGATATTTTTATTTTTTTTTGATATCTTTTTGGTTTAAGAATTATAGCCATTGTAAGTTTTCAGTGGCCCACTCTGTATATAAAACTTTAAAATACATTAAAATTTAAAGGTGTCCATTTTTCGTGCCGGTGAGTGTATATTAGCATCATCGAGAGGTAATTAAAACTAAAATTCTTATTTCAAAATTAACAATTACTATTCATTGATATTAAATGTGGTACCTTAAAAGCTTAATAATATTTATATACAAAGTATTTTGTTGTTTATTAAAAAAATAGTGAAAGTAAATTAAAAACCTTTAGACAGTATGACATCTGTTCTGTTTAAATACATTAGTAGTAGAGTAACTAAGCGAGATGTAAAAAGAAACTGTTATTCATTCGTAGATGTACTCGTAATACTTTTAAAATATCTATAATTTGTGTGATAAATTGGCTACAAACATAATTTTATTACGTGTCACTTTCATTCTTTCTGTTAATACTTATGGTAATTAATTAGACCTTTTAAAAGACATTATTTATAAAATGAAATTTGAATTGAACAAGAAAATTTAAAACGCAAACACAAAAATGTTAGCCACTTCAAGGTTTAAAATTCTTATATATCTTGTATGTCTTGTTATTCTTGTATTTCTTATTACACTGATAAAAATATAAGGAATTTTACAAACAAAATTGATACATTATAGTATTTTTAATAAGAAAGTAGTAAAAATAAGATGTTTTTGACTGGAGTTTTAATCATCTGCTGATGATGCTAACATGGTTAGCGAAACAGTTTAAAAGTAAAAGTGTTTTGTGTGTAGTGTTTTATTTTGCTGTGTAACACCAAAGGTTCCAATCCCCAACTGTAATTATTTAAACTTATTAAAACTTTATATATGCCTTTTCTAAGTATGCTAATGAGCCACCCTCGTTCCACCTGAAGAAAATAAGATATGATTAAAAATACGATTTGGGTATCTTTAACCGGTTGTACGGGCACTCAAAACAATAGACGATCAAATCTGTTTTTCCAAGCCATCTTGAATAAAAAATTAGTAGTTTCAACACAGCCATGACATTCTAGATTGAAATTAAAATAGGGTTTTAAGCGAAAATCAAAAGTTGCCATATGTTTTGCCATTCATTCAGAGTGTCTACCGAACAAAGGATACTTAAGTCAAATGAAAACTGGAAAGCAGTCCGGGAATATATGAAAGTGCTGATATCTGCAAAAGAAAACGAAGCCAAAAGGTTTGGAAAGTAAAATAATTTTAATGTACTTATGTATGATGCTAACATGCTGATGATGCCAACATGGTTAGCTAAACGCGCGTCCAGTGTAAAAGTAAAAGTGTTTTATTTTGCTGTGTAACACCAAAGGTTCCAACACCCAAATGTAATTATTTAAACTTATTAAAATATTATATATGCCTTTTCTAAGTATGCCAATGAGCTACCCTCGTTCCATTTGAAGAAAATGAGATGCGCTTAAAAAATACGATTTGGGTATCTTTTAACCGGCCAGGACAAGGCACGAAAAACAATTGACGATCAAATCTGTTTTTCCAAGCCATCTTGAATAAAAATTAGTGTTTTCAACACAGCCATGACATTCTAGATTGAAATTTAAAATAGGGTTTTTTAAGCAAAAATATCAAAAGTTGTCATATGTTTGCCCTTCTATTCAGAGTGTCTATCGAACAAAGTAAAAGAATGCCGAGGGTGCCATTTAAAAATTAAAAGTTGTAGTCATTTCCGGTGAAACAGGAAGTAGCTAAAACAAATGTTATACCGTATGATCGAGAAAAAACGGCGTCAACGATGGCTATAAAATGAAGGTCGCTGTCATTTTATATGTAAATTTATATGGGAAATGTCATCGATCGTCATTTTCCAGCCAACTGGACGCCGTTTTTTTCGATCATACGGTATAAAAAAAGTTATAGAGGTGAAACGCCCTTAGAAAACACCCGGTATATTACCGATGGTGGTCTAAATAATACCTTCTCTGTAAATAAATAATATCTGAGAGAAAATTCAATCGCAGTTTACTATAAAATGTTTCAATAGATCATAAAATCACAATCGCAGCAAAATCGCAATAAACAATACAAATAACAAAGACGTAAATCGCAGCTATAATAATACTGGCTGCCTAAATTAGGCCTGTCCCAACCACCGGAACATCGTTTTAACACCGGTGTTAAGCTGACACCGGTGGCGAAATATGGGCTATCCGGTGTTCCGGTGTCGACACCGACACCGGTGTTGGCACCGACACCGGTGTTGATACCGACACCGGTGTTGATACCGACACCAGTGTTCATACCGACACCGGTGTTCATACCGACACCAGTGTTCATTTCGATACCGGTGTTTATCTACAACACCGGTGTTTATCTCGATACCTCTCTTTTGACTACGACACCGGTCCTTGGTTGTAGAAGAAATTTTTAATTTGTAGTTGGGTTAAAGAAGAAAAATAAATAAATAAAGTTAAATTGTAGTTGGGTTAAAGAAGAAATAATGTTAATTAATAAGTTCAAAATAAACCCTGAAAATAATAAATGTCCTATCGGTATTTATTTTTATCGTTTATTAAAGCGCACAGACTTTGGCTTAAAGCTTTCAAATTTAAATATATTTTTTGCTAGACTAATCACTAAAAGCATCAGATAAACAACTATAAAGTAAAAAAATTGTTTAATCAAGAACAAACAGAAAAAAAACATAAAGAAACAAAAAGTCGTAGCTGTAAAATAAACTAAAAAATATTACATGTCATACTCTTAATCTTTTGGCAACAAGTGATGTAAACTCCGTCTTAAACTCTAACATTCCTTTGAGAACCCGACATACATCTATTTTAAATAAGTGCAATGAGCTTTGGAAATGCGCTTCAAGACCCAAGAGTGCAGAAGTGCTTCAAAAGATACTTGGTCAAGTTACCCAACAGTCACTCGCTGGAACTCGTTTTTCAATTCAATTTCTCAAATCTTATCTATATCTAAGAAGAACCTAACCAAACTATCTATATAAAGAGTTGAACCTTAAAGAAAATCTTAAAGATGCTGATAGATATTGAAAAACCAGATTTTAATGGAAAAGAATCAACCTCGAATAATGAACTTAAATTTTTCGAGTTTGAAAGTGAGGAAAATTCTGAAAAAAATATCGATTTTATTTCTAGGGATAATAGAGATAAACTAAAAGAAAAAATTCAACTTAACTTTTTGCAATATCTTGAAGATAAAAGATTAGGTTTCGAGATGCTGAATGATTACATCGATACCGGTGTTCATCGCGATACCGGTTTTGAGATAAACATCGGTGTTCAGATAAACACCGGTGTTGAGATAAACACCGGTGTCGGTGTTGACACCGGTACACAGACTGAAACACCGGTGGTCATCAACATCTAACACCGGTGTTCAAATCTCAACACCGAACAGGTCTAGCCTAAATTAAACTAGCAAATAGAAGAAATCGGAATTGTAGTTTCCTATGAGAGCCAATCGCAGGTTGCGATTGCGATTCCAAAATCGCTGCGATTGAATCGCAGTTTGCGTTTTTTTGGTCATCTCTAGACTCTATACATCCATAGACTCTATACATACCTTATTCTTGCATGTTTTTTATTTTGTATCTAATGGCAATTTTGTTTCCATTTTGGTTAGCGCAAAATTCCAGTAAGGTTTATCTAGACAAAAAAGAGATGAAATGAGTATCTTACATACATAAGTTCTGTTTTGTGATTTTTATTAACCCTTGTAGTAAATATTATAATTATAAACACGGGCTTTTATTAAGCTGTCCTTGTGTAGGTACTACTAATATTTACTTTGTGAATTTACAAAAGTAATTGTAAATTGGCCATAATAAAATGTTTTAATTTGTTGTTACTTTGCAGTAATAGTACAAGAAGTTGGCGATTTAAAAGATAAATTTACAATAAATAAGTAAATTTACTTATACCTACTACTGTACTTCTACTAACTGTCAAACTTGACTCTAAAAAATAGCTCAGGGACATAAAATTACCATTCAAAGTATAAAACTGCAAACTAAATTTCACATCGACATTTTTAATGCTAATACAAACCTAATTCGGTTAGCTCATATGGTACTATTTCTAAATTATTCCGATCGAGACAGATAAAATCAGCATAATCGCCACCTAATCAATAATAATTTCCATTTCGATTCGGATACTTTATTCGTCGCTCCGGCACAAACAAACACACCTGTAAAATCTTCTCCATCGATCGAAATAAAAATAAAAGCAGTTTTAAGAGTGAAAGTACGCACCCATACGTCGACCGTGGGTAATTTATCCTTCGCCAACGGCCGTACTGACGTACCTACTCTAGATCACTTTTAATTCTTGCAGTTTAATGCCTCTGGTCGACGGATCCATATATGAAAACTCTCTTTATTACCGATACGGGTTTTTTACCTCGATGGAATGTTGTTTGAAGTTCACGCGGTCTTTGGATTAGTTTGTTTGTAAGCAATACCGAAACTATTTTTACGATTAGTTTTTTTGTAATGAGAAAATACCAGATTCTTTTCATTCAGAGAATATTTATTATTACGATAGTTTAAAGTCTTTATCGAGTCAGTTAGCGAAAGCTTTTAAGTTAGTATTAACTTTTAAGTTAAGTAATCAACGCCGACGTTAAAGATCTATTGTGCCCCCCTTTCTTGAGTTATAACTCATTATACATACATTCATACAGCCATTACTCGCTGACGAGTATTTAACACGCATCAGAAAATGGTCACGCAAGGCGATTTCTTTCATGAGCTTTTCTGTGACTGAAAAGCCCCTGAAAAAATATGGGATGTTATCTGCCTACCGCACTCCGGATATTCAAAAATCTCATTGCTTTGTTGCCTCTTTACTTTTTGGTTGTCGCTCTTAACTGATGAGTTTACAATTCTTCTCTATTGAGTTTTATTGTGAGCTGATTCTTCCTACTCATTCTGCATGTTAATCCTCTTTAAGTTTTCATGGAAAATGTCCTTGTATACCTTTTGAGTTGTCCACCCGTCCTCCTTTTACCGTCTACAAGCTCACCGTAAAGCAGAGATTTTGGTATGCGGTTTTCTTGCATTCTGTATACGTGACCAGCCCATCTTAAGCGGGATCCTGTAACCATGACTTCAATACTCTCGCAATTAGCTTTTTCAAGGACCGATACGTTTGAGATATGATGGAACCACCGGATTCTTAAGAGTTGTCTAAGGTGTCTCTGTTGCAACTTGTTTAATGCGTTCATGTGTAGGCGGTACGACACCCAGGTTTCGCTCCCAAATAACATGCTCGATACACTGCAAGTTTCGTTTTTGTACTAAGTCATGATTATAGAAAACCCTGTCTTTAAATTTCCAGATTGCTCTTGAGGCACTACTAATCCTGAGCTGAATTTCAGAGTCGATATTGGCTGTTTCCGAAATTAAACTGCCGAGATAATTGAATTCCGCTACATATTCCAATAGTTCTCCTCCGATTTTTATAGCATTGTTGTGATCTTCCGGGGGAGTGCACATGATTTTGGTTTTGCCGATGTGTAGCTTAAGCCCACGGCCACACAGCAGAGCGTTTTAGCGTTTGGCGTTTTTTGCGTCTCAAGCGCTTTTTGTGATTATACCGTTTTAAGCGTTTTTTTTCGATTTGTGTCCATTAAAAACACGCAAAAAATGCGGCAGGTCTGCAGTTTCTATCAAGATGTCAATTAGTAACGTCGCAAGCTCGTGGATTCCCGGCCCGTTCAACAATCAATCCTATGAGAAAGAGATAGGCGAGATCGGCGCAGTCAGCGTTGGAGAGACGAAGATAAAAGATGCTGGGATTGAATTGTGGACGGGCCTGGGCATATATTCGGCGACAAACACAATCTACTGCTAGTGCCAGTGGTGTGTGTAAAAATAATAATTATTATTTGCCATTTATTTTACGAATATTAGTTTATAATGTATATAATTTTTCATGTTGTAATGTTGTGGTTACTTGTTTTAATTATAATATAATAAATAATTATAATTATATTTTGTAAAAGTGAATCAAATTATTTCTAGTTGCTAATGCAATTTTAGGACATGATTTATGAAACATTTTGGGGTGAAATTTCTTTACGCTGGGGGAGTAAAAATTCAAGGCTGTGACAAACGAGCTAGTGAGACGGCCCTAATACACGAGCTCGTTGTAACGAAATGTGTTAACGTCTTAGAAATACGTAGTGACGCGACATATATTTGTGAGCAGTCCACGCGTTTATCAAAATATTGATATTTTAATACAAATTTTGTAAAGTGAATCAGAATTATTACGTGTAAACATTTGTTACACGTAAAAACCTTTTATTATTTTACGCGAATAAAACTATTTGTTACTGGTAGAAAACTTTTTTTACGCGTATAAATATTTGTTACTGGTAGAAAACTATTTTTTACGCGTATAAAACTATTGTTACGTGAAAAAATCTATTTGTTACACGTAAAGTACTATTTTGCGCGTCAAAAACTTATTGTTCCTGGTAGAAAACCTTTCTTACGCAAAAAAAATATTTTTACGATGTAAAAACTATTTGTTACACGTAAAAACTAATTTTTACGCGTCACAAACTTATTGTTTCTGGTAAAAAACTTATTTACCCCAAAAAAAAAATATTTTTACGTGTAAAAACTATTTGTTACGTAAACTGTTTTTACGTGTCAAAAATATTCTGTTAAAAAAACTTTTTTTTATATTTTTTTAAAGCAATATTTGCATAAAAACTATTTTGTACGCGTAAGAAAATATTCCTTCAATTTACTTTTCAACATTTCAAACTACACTTTTCAAACATTTCCTTCAAATTTTTGAATTTAATAGAATCTTTCTAAACAGTAGATGTTCTTTATAAAAAATATTTTTAGATAATACCCTAAAATGAAAAAATGCATACTATTTGATTTATTTTTATTGTATTTATTAAATAACGTCCGCCTATGACGGGGTCTCATCTTAGAAAACGCTAAAGACGCTACAGAAAAGAAACTGATTTGTTTTCATTGCGTTTTTGCGAATTTCTGCTTGTTTTAGTCGCTAAGACGCTTCATAAACGCACAACTTTCTGTGTGGCCGTGGACTAAGGCCCAAAGCCTCATGTGCCCAGGTGTATGTGTTTAACATTTCTTGTAACTGTTGTAACGTGTTTGCAACTAGAGCGCAGTCATTAGCGTATTGAAGTTCTGTGATGAATTTTTTACGTGTTTTTGCCCTGATTTTTTTATGTTGAACAGACCGCCGTCGTGTCTGTATCTAATGACCAATCCTCTCTCCTGCAGTTTGCTGTCCACTATAATGGAGAGCGCTGCCATGAATATGTTGAATAGGAGGCGCTAAGACACATCCCGCCCTAACTCCTGTATTTGTTGGAAGGGATCGCTCAAAGATCCATGATGTGATACTCTTGACTTGTTGTTATTATGGAGGCTTTTACACTGTAGGGAATTTGTTGGGTACTCAAACTTTTCATAATTGCCCAAAGTGCATCCTGTTCACAGAGTCGAAGGCCTTTGTTAGGTCGATGAATGCAACATAAAGTTTGACTGTTGCTCTTTTACTTTTTTCCTGTAGTTGGCGAATGGAAAATATGGAATCGACGATGCCACGGTTGGTGCGAAAACTCGTTCGCGATTCTGGAAGATTTTTTCTATATGTGGGTGCAGGCGGTTTGACATAATTTTTTGCAAGATTTTTTTCTCCGATAGCCAATAGTGAAATTCCCCAGAACTCATCATACGGTCTATAACTCATCATACATGATTTTTCCTGTTGTGGGGGTGGGGGAGCAGATTTTTCCATCTTCCTCTGACAACAGGAGTGGGCATCTACCTCCTACGAGGGTACGTATACACACCATTAATTAAATTAAAAATGAAATCGGAAAGACACGTCAATTTGATTTGTAAGAGGGACACTTTAAATGAATATTTTAGCCTTTTCTTTGCCTTTTTTAGCCCTTCCTCCTTTAATTGTAAGGATAAAGTCCAGGGTAAAGTCATCCTTACAACATTAAATGGGAATGGGAGTCAAGTGGCACATCGTTTTAAAAAAAAATAATTCTCTTTTCATTAGTGTAGTCTAGTTCGTTGTTGATTTTTGTCAGAGGTTTCCGAATAATAGCGTTTCAAAGTTGCAGAAACAATTAAGCATGTCTGCATTGAGATTTTAATTTTCAGGCTAGTGTTTACACAAAAATGTGCAATTGATCTCCTTGTAGTACAACTGATTAGAAGATTATGTTACACCACTTACGCCCTATCTTATAAGTTGTTAAAAATGTTGTCCATTTTCCTGTAAACAATAATAAAGTCTGTTTTCAAACTCCTGCCTATTGATCGGCATTCTGCTGTAATTTGCCCTTTAAGATCCTCAATATTAGTAGGTTGTGTTTTATAAATATTTTTACATATTAAGATGTTTTACAGATTTAAGATGTCCCCAAGGAAAGAATTCTAAGGGTGTTAAATACGGTGATCTTGGAAGCCATTCAATTGGTCCCCTTCTGCCAATCCATGTACGCAGATATCTCTCATTTAACCACTGTCGGACCGGAAGTTAACAAATCCTCCTGTAAAACTGGATTACCCTCTGCATCAATTTGAGTTTCTAGCTCTTGGGTGATAAGAGGATCACTGAACACATAAAGCATATTAAGATAGATATCACCTGTCAAGTTTCCTTCCATAAATAAAGGACCAATAATGGCATTTTCAAGAATACCAGCCCAAACATTAACTTCTTGGGGATATTGTATATATCCTTCTCGAAAAATATGCGGGTTTTCGTCACTACAATATCGACAATTTTGTTTGTTAACATTTCCATTTTAGAAAAAAATGAAAATTCATCGGAAAAACAGATATTCGGCAGAATGTTAGGGTTGGTGTTGACTTGACGACTCATGATTTCTCAAAACTCTATTCTTCTATCAAAATCATCGTCATAGAGTTCTTGAAGTATCCGCATTTTGTATGGATGGAATTTATGCATTTTCAGTGTTTTGATATTCCTGTCTATTGTGCTGCTGTCCGCAAAGAGCTAGTGGGCTCTGCAGGAAATAATCCAAAAACCTCAATTTAAGCTCCTTTCACCGAACCAGTTTCGGAGAAGTTTGCCACCAAATCCAGAACATATATGTGACTTACTTCACGATTTTTATTTCTTTTCACTGAAAACCAAAACCGTCCTTCGTGCGCATTTTTGAACCTCTGTTGTTTCTTGAATCATTCTCACACTTTATGCACTTAATGAAAGTTATCACTGAACAGCCCAACAAGCAAAAGCGAATTCACAATAGTAACATTCCTGTTTTGGCAACATCTTTTAAATTTGGTGAACATGTTTTTAGTATTGAAAATACTTCTGGCCGCGTTTATATGGGACCCATCTTTGAAAAAACGACATGCTAGAGGCGACATGGAGTTCAATAACCTGCCTAATCAACTTGTCAACACGTAAGTCGATAGCTGATTAGACCAAGGTCGTCCTAGGGCCGAAATGAGGTCTTATTAATGGTGGGCCAACTATTTTATGGATATGGATGATTAGTCTGGGAAAGCCGATATTATTATAAAAAGAATATGCGTCAAGGCATGCATGGGTTTTTAGGTACAGTGGGACTATTTTAATCTAACTCTTTCCGTAAGCGAAAACAGAGGGCCGTATGAAAAGCAGGAGTATACCATTATACGTGAAAGAGCGGAATAACATAAATAATAAATTTAGACTAATGCAATATTTTTCTTGGCGCATAGGATAATGCGCACAATGGATACATTAAAGGGAATGATTAATTAAATCATTAAAGTTCCAAAACATATAATAATTAGGGTCTCATCGGATCTGCTGATATATTTTGATAAAATTTAGGCTAATAGGACCTATATTTTTTATATGATACTAATTTTTTAATTAACAACTTAAGGACAAAAGAAAAAAGCTTGCATGGTTTCCACCGTCAACAGTAAAAAAAAATGAGACGGTGCCAGTATTTATTGGAACTAAGTTTTTATCGTTTAAATATTGTTGTAAATAATAATTATCATTTAATTAGTGCTAACTTATTAAATTTTACAACATGGCGAAATTTCAACAAAATCTGCCAACAACAAAATCTTTGAGATATTAATAGGTCTATTAAAAACACACCATGACACCCTGTATCTTGAAAATTATACATTTTCCGGGCACATGTTTATATGAACTTTTACCTTAAAACATTCAAAGGATCACCTCCTGAAGTTTGGCCAGATACTTAATTAACATCCTGTATTTAAAAATGGCTATCTAGTGATTTAGTAAGCTTTGTTTTATTTTAATAGGCAAAAATTCATTTCATAAAATAAACAAACACATAATGAAAACTATGAATTAATTAATTTTAATTGTATCTAAAGGCACTTTAATAATTGAAAAATGGACAGGAGCACTTAAAATAACTTCATAGGGTATATCAAATATGCTAAAATAATAATTCCAATAAAAAAACACAAATGGCATTAAGATATACAAATTATCTGAAATCAAACTATAGCTAAACGGCTAATAAAATAATAGAGACAAGACGCAGACATCTATAACAAGATGAGCAGTTTTTAATAATTATTCCGAGTTATTATTACATACTTTGGCACAATTATTGTAATACAATAGCATTCCTTCAAATAAATTTGATTTAAGTATTGTTAATATAGTCATATTAATGATTATAGCCCGTACGATTTCTAAAATAAATAATCAAGAGTGTTTTATCAAAATTATTGTATGATTAAGTAGAAATAGTTAATATTTAGTAACTTCATAAGTGTTATATTTTAATATAATTATGAATTTAATAATTAAATAATTATCTTAAGTTTAAATTGTGGTAAGCTTGTATGAGTTTCAATCATTTATATTTAAAATCTTAGGGAAGGCAATATAGATTTTTAGGCAGGAGAACTCAAGAGAACGACTGTGCAATTAGTAATTAAGACTACAATTTTTTTTACTTGCCATTTTCTTCTCGTTCACGTTGCACGTTGATTCTTCGTTGTGTCACACACAATCTGAATTTCGGATATGATGCAGAACTGATAAATTGGACCAAATATATTAATTGTAGGTAATCAAAGACATGTTTTTGTTAACTTTGCAGAAACATTTAAGACATGCAATATTTTAAAAATTTTGACATGAGATTACTTTATAATTCTTGGAAGTCTTGGATGATATAGATTTGAATTATTATGGGTCTGTTTTGTTTTAGAAGCTAACAAATAATTTCAAAAACTCAACTATCAAAAATATAATGGTAGCAAATTTTAAAATCATGCATAGGTTTAATGTTCTATATTAATTGGGCATACTGAATGTAAACTAGGTATAGTTGCTGCCAATCGATAATATATTTTGTTGCTTTTCATATCACACAACATACGCTACTCATATTATGGGCACCTATGACTTAAATATCATAATGATGTTTAAAAATACATAGGTATACTTACTATGAGTAGTGGTTATGACGGGATTTTACTAGGTATGATGAAAAGAAGCTGCAAACTAGTATCAATCGAACTATATTTTTAATTTGCCGCCAGAAGTTTCCAGGGGCAGTTCTATTTCCCACCTATATATATATATATATATATATATATATATAACTCATATATATATATATATATATACTTCTTCTTATACTGCTGCTATATATATATATATATATATATAAATATTTATATATATATGTATACCCACTCACATACCTCCCATTTCTATAGTGTCGTGACCGTGATCGTGACCATTCATGAATCCGTACACGTTCATCTCCATCATTAATATTTTCTTACTAAATTCTTCACTTTTATAAAAGCCATCACGATAAAAGTCGAAATATCAAATTATTTAACGTTACTGACGGTTCATTTGTTCACATACTATCAGAATATATTTGCGATGGCAATTAGCGATACGTTAGACTGCCGGAGTGCTGACGTCACGAGTGTCAAATTGCTTTCCAAGCAAGCTTTAGTTCTTTTATATTTCTATTGAAATCCAAAAATGACGTCATAAGTTAATATAAAATGTAAAAAACAGGTGATTGCTGACCACCGCCGACTTTTGTGTCTGGTATTTTCAATACGCCTATGATGGTTGCGCATGTTGCAAAATCTGTGAATTTTTTTTGTTAAGACAACAACGTGTTTTTAGAATTTGTCGATAGATTAGCAAGGCTTTTTGTGAAATTTCAGTGATAAGACATCGAATTATTAAGCAAATTAACTAGATAGGTACTCTTAATTTTTTTAGATTATTTTTTGATGTAATTTTTTTGCTAAGTTGCTACTCATTTGAATTTGATAAAAATTAATGTTTATGATGTTTTTCTGTTTATTAGTATTTTGACCCCCCCCCTAGAAAAATTTAATGGCTACGTCCATGTTGCCACCTAATTTTCTAATCATCTGTACTACAAGGAGGCCCATTGCAATACTTTTTGTGTAAACACTATATGTGTCTAACTAACTAAACACTATTGCCCACTTGCACCGTTTGTATAAACTTTACTTAAAGGCTAAACAGTGATCAACTATAAAGTGATAATTATAATAAAATATTATATAGTTAATCACTGTTTAGCCTTTAAACAAAGTTTATACAAACGGTGCAAGTGGGCATATGTGTGTATCTCACGTGTCATATCTCTACACTATGTGTGTATCTCAATGCAGGCATGTTTAATTATTTATCCAAAAAAATCCTTATGGGTTTTTAATTGGGTGTTAGGTCAAAAATTATTCTAGAAAGACCTATTAAATTTAAACCTAATATTAATAGAGAAGAAAGGTTAGCTATTAAAAATTTAAAAACAGACAAAACAATTTAAATATTACAAGCAGATAAAGGTAATGCTACAGTAGTTATAGATTTAGACGAATTTAATAACAAAATTACAGATCTTATAAATAACGGTAGTTACACAAAACTTTCAAAAGACCCAACACCAACTATTGAAAGAAAAATATACAGAACTTTATACAAATACAAACATATATTAACAGACTTACAACGAACATTATTAACACTCCATTACAGTAAACCACCTCATTTATACGGTTTACCGAAAATACACAAACAGATACCTTTTAGACCTATAATAGTCAGTAGTATAAATTCTCCATGCCGTCCGTTAGCAAAATTTTACTAGACATATTAAATTCGATTGCAAATAACACCGATTCATACATTAAAAAAAAAAAAAAAACTTTATTGAAAAAAAAATTAAATTCAAAATTATTCAAAATTAATATAACACCTAACAGTTTAATGGTTAGTTTTGACGTTGTTAGTCTTTTCACTAATGTGCCGGTAAATAAATCACTTAAAATAGTTAGGGATAGATTAGAACAAGATACACATTTAATAGATAGAACAAAAATTAAACATAGATAGTATTTTGGAATTGTTGACACTTTGTGTTAAAACTACTTATTTCAATTAAATAATGAATTTTTTCAACAAGATTTCAGTATGGCAATAGGATCACCTCTCTCTCCTGTGTTAAGTAATATTTTTATGGAAGATTTGAAATAATACCATAAATAGCTTTTTAAAAAAGCCTGTAATATGGCTGCGTTATGTTGATGATATTTTTTGCAATATGGCAACATAACGTTTCTGAAATAGATATTTTTTTTGGAATAACATAAATTCTCGCGAACCTACCATAAAATTTACTTTAGAAATAGAGAGAGGTAATCGTTTCCCATTTCTTGATATTTTAGTGTCAAAATTTCAAAATAAACTAATTTATACCCACAAACACACATGATATAAATTTCACATCTAATCACAGTATAAATTAATTAAAAAGGTGTTATAAAAAGTTTATATGATAGGGCAAAATAATATGTACAGACGACATTTCACTAAACAAAGATATAAACCACATAAAAAATACATTAATAAAAACGACTATCCACCATATTTTATTGACAAACATTAAACGAAATACAAACCCCAAATCATAGACACAAAGATAACAATACACAATATATACAACAATTCCATACATACGATGCGTTTCGGAAAAAATAAGAAGGATAGAGAAAACAATATAACATACAAACATCTTTCAAAACACAAAATACACTTAGATCGATTTTATCACTGCTAAACCAATGAATACAGAACAACAAACAAATGTAATATACCAAATACCCTGTGAATGCGATAAATTTTACATTGGTGAAACATCTAGACCCTTGAATGTTAGAATTAAAGAACATCAAGATTATTTAAGAAAGGGAGATTTTCACAAATCTAAGATTTGTCAGCATTCATGGGACACAGGGCACAGAATAAATTTTAATAACGCTAAAATTATAATGAAATTAGCATCTAAAAGAAAAATAAAAAGAGGCTTTTTAATTCAATTTCATAAAAATAAATGTCATGCATCTGTAGATGTTAGTAATGTATGGCAATCCTTCTTTGATTTTTAAAGAACATTACATAAATAAACATAACATACGTGAAATTTAAAATAATCATACAGAAAGTTT
Source organism: Sitophilus oryzae (assembly GCF_002938485.1). Lineage (NCBI taxonomy): Eukaryota > Metazoa > Arthropoda > Insecta > Coleoptera > Curculionidae > Sitophilus > Sitophilus oryzae. The sequence continues at coordinate 59,659 of NW_022147564.1, forward strand.
GGGCTTTTTGTTTACCTTATTAAGTAATTATCCAGGTAGTAATTGTTAATTTTGAAGTTTAACTTAATATAATGTCATTTTAACAGAACGTCAACGATTTCTTGTAGACATATCTGTTTTTAAAAAGTAAAGTGTTCTCGAATAGTTCAATTTAAATGAACAGGAAACGTTAACATTTTTTCTTTGTTAGGCAAATTTTTATTACTGTAAAGCACAACTTCTGACAAGCAGCGTCCGTTTGGGTTTAGCTTGCCAGAAGTGTTTACAAAAATAACTATTTTATTTTGTAGATTTTTTCTTGCAGTGCAGTGGCGAAAACCCATAAGGATTTTTTTGGATGGATGAATCCGCCATAGGTATAGACATTTTTTATGTTTAATTATTGTTTCTGCAACTTTGAAACGCGATTATTCAGAAACCTCTGGACAAAAAAGCAACAAAATGAGACACCACTGAAAATGGAATTAAACGCACTTTAAAACGATGTGCCATTAAAGTTAACTTTAAAACTGATGACCCCCATTCTAATTAAGATTGACATCTACCCCTCTTAGGGGGTTGAAAGAAAAAAAGCTAAAAATATTCATTTAAAGTGTCCCCCTTACAAATAAAGTTCACCTGTCTTTCCGATTTTTTATATTTTTAACTGCAAGAAAGATATTAAGGGTGGAAACTTTTAAAATTAATACAGTGTAGGTATATTATTTGTACTGGATGAAACTTGTTTAATTTTTTTTTATTAAAAATAATATAAATATTTTAAATTGGCTAACTTCTGTTCTAACATTAAAGTCTCTCTTATTTATAAAATTATAAGAAGATTAACCATAATTTTGTTGCAACCGAAAACAATCAGAGCGAGAACGTGTGCATCTTGTATTTTCTCAGCGCTAAAAAATTATAAAAATGGTTTTGATATTGTGTACGAATTAGCAATAATCTAAAAACTTCATAAATATCTTGTAACAATTGTCAAGCTAAAAAACAACGATATACTAACCCATAATTATGATAGATATAACAACAAGGCCATTGAGTATGACCTCTATATCAGATCCTAATACTTTTGTTTTTGCTATGATTATTATTTGTGGTTGGTATATATTTTCTAAAGGCAACGGCCCAGCTACGTCGAAACACCGGTTCCCATTAAAACACCGAAGTTAAGCGACGGAAGGCGATGCTAGTGGATGGACGGGTGACCGGTTCGAAACTTTGCATCGTGCTGTTGTCCAAGGGAAAAGGTGTAAAATCTATTATTGATACACACTGCTCATTCACGCCGGTTCAAGGCCGGATGAGATCGGATATCTCGTGAGTAAGAGTTAATTTAGACGCTTCCTAAGTCGGTAGGCCATTGACCATGATATGGCCGAGGACCGCGGTTCGGATTCCGCGTAAACAAAGTAGGTCCCGTCCAGTTTAGCCATTGCAGCAGAAAGGAGACGTTACCTTGAACCTCACACATATATTTTCTAATTATGGTAGGTATTTGTAGATTGTAGATTGTATGGGATGGGACCTATAAATCCATTTTGTCCCTTTTTCTTGAGTTATAACTCTTTCACAGTAATTAATGTCTTTGAACTCATCATATAGTCTCAGGGCTTTGAATGATGATGGCTGTACAGAGGTTAGTTTTCCATATCCGATATCAATCGTACCAAAGTTTATGACACAAATGGTTTTCGTCTCGATGCACTCAGTGATCAGGTTTTTTGGTGTTCTCACATTTCCCACAAAGAAGCTGCATTCGCTTATGTTTCTTAGCTTCTCTATCTACTGAGGGGTTCATTGAGGAGACAGCGTCCTGTCAAGAACCCCGTGACAACCACGCCCTGACGAGATTGGATATTTATGATCGTTGGCAGGGGAGTCGAACTGGATGTTTCGTTTCAGGTCTTTTGTTGTGATGAGGTTCCGTACAGGGGCGACTGCAGGCTGTCCGAAAGATCTCTTAACTTTAAAGTCAAGGAAAATCTTCATTTTTCAGTCGGAGAAGTCTTGGAAGAAAATTCTTCGAATGTCTTGATTAAAGATTAGAAACTAATCTCAAGTTCTTTAGAGTGAAGGATTTCCACTGCTTTTAAGTTTTGGGTCTCCACCTTGAAAGCAGAACGGTTGCTGGTCCTGTTATGAGTTTCGCTCCTTTCTAGATGGAGTTTGCTTTTCCTCATTTATTGCTACCCTTATGGCTTGCAACCTGCAGAGTAGAAGGATTTATTGTTTTTGCCTAATATGTTCATCTTCCCTAATTATTCTTTGACCAACTTCGAATTGATGGTTACTGAGTTGATCGCCCTTAAGGCTGCTTGACTATCGGGTGAGATGGTCATTTATTATTTCCGACAGTTCCAATAAGATAAGTAGTACGCATCTTTCGATATCGTAGACTTTTACCTGAAGAATGTTGGGGTTTGGTTTGGTTTGGTGAACACTGGTTCGAAGTATTTAGTTTTCGGCTCAAATCCTATCCCTGTTCCTGCTTTGGTTTTGGAAGCATCAGTATAGGACGTTATGGTAGGGTCTTTTACCTGCTGAGAAAACTTTTCTATGTTCCAATCCTTTTTATTGGTCAACTGTTTCCGTTAATGAGCATTCTAATCATTGTCGCATTATCATATCTACCGACGACAATGTGCAGTGGTGTTAGGTCTAGAATGACACCCATTGGTGCTGTTGGGCATGTTCTCATGACACCTGTTATGCAGATGCATGCCAGTCTCTATGCTTTGCACAGGTTTTGCTGTACGTTGGTCTAGTTTTGTGTACCAACAACTTTAGGTAATCATGGGTTTTACTATTAGTGATGTTGGTAGCGAATATTTCCATTCGAATTTTGCAGGAAATTTCAGAAATTTCCGAAATATTGGGTCCCAGAATCGCAAAAATCCGAATTTTGCAAGAAATTTATTTTCAAAATCCAAGACATTGAGCACAAATTTAACGAAAGTGTATCAAGTATGCCTATTCTTAACTCAGGAGAAAAAGAATGCTTCTCCGCCTTACAAAATAGAAAACGTATGGCTCTTAAACTAATGCATGTTACCGCGAATCTCTTGGACCCCTCTGTTTCCTGGGAGAGCACCTTAACAATGAAGAACGCATAGCCGCTATGGAATTTATCAACAATATCAACAACAAACATCCTCAGTTTGTCAATAATAAAGAAGCCATTTTTACAGATGTAAGAAATTATTGCGCCAAATCGGGTTTATAGGCTCTCGACTACGTTTGGATGTCAGTTAAAAATGTAGACTGTCTAAGTTGGTGACAAGCAATGTGTAAAAATACTTAGTTGAAATACATATTTAGCTATTGCTCTGCTGTCTCTACCAACGTCATCTGCAGCCACTGAGAGAAGTTTCAGTACTTACAGTTTTATCCATACTAAAAAAAGGAATCGCTTAACTGCACAAAGAGCCGACATAATAATGTTCGTAGCTCATAACAATAAATTATTACTACAAAAACAAAAAGTGGATATGGAGCATGATATTCAACAACATGAAACTCCTCCAGAACCCCTAGAACCCGTAGAGGTAGAGGTCCATCCTTCAGAATCAGAACCAGATGATACATCAAATATATCTGATTTGGAAATAGAAACTGACGAAGACAGTACTACTACCACTATAATACCCTATGGAGATGGGACCAGCTCGGCGCGGCAAAAAGTATTCCGGAATAGAATAATTCAGTTATTTGTGTTTTACGTTTTTTAAATTTATATTTCGTGCTTTTTTGTTTTTTTAAGCTCATAGTCATAGTTCATGGTTTATGTACAAAGGACAAATGTTACCAAATTATTTTTGTTGTGTTATGTTTATGACTTTTATGAGTTATGTATTGTTTATTAAAAATATAACAACTAATATTATGTTTATTATTTTTTTTTCCACTTACATGTTGGTATCAAATGTTTATCTAATTTATTTCTTTATTGTATCATCAAAAAATATATAAAATTGTAAAATTTCCTAAAATTTCATAAATATCCGAAAGTTTCTGAAAGTTTCGAAAATTTCCTGCAACAATAAAAAATTTCTGAAATATTAACATCACTACTTACTACCATGGTATACATCCGCAAAATTTTAGGGGCGCAGCCCCATCTATTTTCCTCCAGTCCCGGTTTGGTCTGAGTTAATGATCTGCCCGATAGTTCTGCACCATCTCTCAGTGCTACGGAATTCTCTTTGGATTTGGATAACAACACACAGGGTGCCTTCAGTGATACCGAATACTAACCAAATATTATTGTATTTGAATACATATAAGAGTATTAATTATTTACTTCTAAATAATTCCATTTTATTTAAGCTTCAAAAAGTTATGAAAAATTATTTAGAAATGGAATCTAAATAGGACATAAAATTTTATAGCTGTCTAATAAATCTACATTACCCAATTTTTGACTCACCCTATAAAATCTGGTTCCCACAGAAATATAATGATATAACCATAGGCGTATATTTTTCTAGTACTTTATATGTAGATCTAATATTAATGGATCAGGAACTAAGGTTGCGCGAAACTTTCTACGTATTTTTTGACATTTTGAGGCGATGGCAAAGAGAAAATTAAATCGATTTTTGCGACAAAACAGCCGTTTCTAGTTTATAGGACCACTTAATAGATGTGTCAGATATTTTTGTTGGTGAATTTAACCGTGATGTTGCAAGTTTGCGTTTAGTAATGTTTAAGGTGTGGTGCCGCCAATGACCGATCACTTTCAATTTATGTATTCAAATTAGACCATTGTAAAAAGTAAAAGCGCCGGCTTGAAACACGATCACATCCGAAATTAGCACTGAATACCGGTTATCTATAATCAGTAAAAATATTGATTGTATTTTAATAAATAGTTATGGTGAGATATGGATCAAGTAGATCGTGTGCAATAATATATCTGGGTAGCTGTATGAAGTTTCTTTGTACATAAATGATTGTATGCTGTTGAAAAAAGCTGCTTTTGAGATAATATACACTTGCGTGCATAGAAATCGGCCCAAGGCAAAATTTTAAAGTTAACTATATATTTTTTAGGATATATTTGTCAGATTAAGAAAAAAATACATGCTGTTTGAAAGACAATTTCATATTCTTTGAAAAGAGTTTAGAGATATTAATTTGTATTTTGGTTTCTTTGAATTAAAATTATTAAATTAATTCATGAAACAAATTATCGTTTTTTATTACTAATAGGTATGTTATTATTTATTTATTTATTTATGGACAATTAACTAAACTAAATTTTTAATAATGGGTATGACCCCCTCTTGCTCATCTCTCATACGATTTGGCATAGATTCGATCAAATTTGATATTCTTTCTTGCGGGATGTTAAGCCACACTTCCTCTACTGCAGCAATGAGCTCTGGGATAGAAGTTGGGGCTCTTCGTCTAGTACGAATTCTTCGTTTTAGCTCATCCCATAAATATTCTATCGGGTTTAAGTCTGGATTGCATGCTGGCCATTCCATAACCCGAAATCCGACTTCTGAAATGTAATCGTGTACGATTCTTGATGTGTGTGCCTTCGCATTGTCATGCATAAAAGTGAATTCGTTTCCAATGTAGTCGACGTAAGGTACCACATGAACTGCTAAAATCTCCTCAATATACCTAGCACCAAAAAACCTCCTCTCCCGTGCCGAGGGTCGCCCCAACGGATAAAAACTGGGTCGGTTCGCGCAGTCATAGAAATTGCATCCCAGATCATGCAGGAACCACCTCCATAAACAATCCGCTCCTCAATGCAGCATTCTGCGAATCGCTCACCTGGCCTCCGGTACACCTTTCTTCTTTGGTCGCTACCATAGAGGCATATCCTGGTCTCATCTGAGAATAAAACAGATTCCCATTGTTCTAGTGTTCAATTCAGATGTTCCAGTGCAAAACGCAGGCGTGCTTGACGATGAGCTGGGGTAAGTTTTGGACCAATTGCGGGTGTTTTGGGGGTCATGTTACTTTCCTTCAATTTTCGTCTTACTGTCCATTGACTAATAGTCACTCCTCGTGTTCACGGAGCTGTTGTTACACCAGAATAGCATTAAGACGCCGATTTCTTAACATTGTTGACACAATAAAGCGGTCATCACGATCTGTTGTATATCTCTTTCTACCAGTTCCAGGTCGACTACGAAAGGATCGAGTATCCTCATATCGTTCACACACTGTTCGAACCACTCCGCGTGTCATTATGTAGTTGCCGAGCTACAGATCTCTGTTTAAGTCCATTTTCGATTGAAGCGATTACTTGGGCGGCTTTTTCCGGTGATGTATGCATTAAATTGAAACACTAATCAACTAATCAAGGAGTAAAAGAACAATGTGAAAATTTCGATTACAAAGGTAGTAATTGCAATATTTGACAAGTTTGTTATTCTTATTGTCACCGCAACACAAATACCTTTTATTAGTTTACCCGTTGGTACGCATATAAACGATAAGTACCCTGAATAAATGTATGCTCATATTAAAGCATGTTAAATTGTCTTTGAAACAGCTCATATTTTTTACTTGCCATGATAAATAGATTCTAAAAGACACAGAAAGATTGAAAACTTTGGTATACTATAGAAGATTTTTTAAATGAAACCTTCCATTTTGCTTCTTTTTATTTAATTCATATTATACAGAGTGGCGCCTTTCATACGACGTGGAGGCTCCAAGGAGAACGACAGTTTGTATTGAAATGAAATTTTGTGAACATATGTAGGTTAATTCAGAGCACTTTTTAAAAATATAGGGAGTTCTACAGGGTGTTCCGAAAAAAAGTTCCATATCAAAGTTGTGTTTTTTTGTAATGGACATATAGCGTGTCCATTACAAAAAAACACTTTGGATTCTTCGAGAAAAATAAAGGTTAGTTTTATAAGAGAATTTATATGACTAAAATGTAAGCTTTTTGACAAATTTAACATTTTCTAAATATCAAGAACAATTTTTTGAATTACAATAAAAGCTACCTAAATTGGAATTTACCCGGTACAGCCTAATATGTACTTCAATTAACTATTGTACTTTAAATCAAATTAAAACTTGATCCAAAACGTTATTCAATTAACTATTGTACTTTAAATCAAATTACAACTTGATCCAAAACGTTATACAGGGTGAGACAAAATTAATATTGAACATTGGTCACTTTTAAAAGCATGTTACTTTTTTATTTTAGATGGAACACCCAGTATATTATTCCGATATTCAATGGAGAATTCATATCTCTTCAAAATACTGTTAAGGTTGCATACCCCTCAAACAAAGATTTTTCTAGATATTTTCATTTTCATTTACAAGACTTAGGTGGCTGTGATATGTCTGATGTTACTTCAACATAGCTGTTTAGTCCAACTTTAACAACTAGTTATCATTTTGTGTCAGTTAAAACAAAAAAAAATTCTCAGAAATTTGCTGAAAATGCAAACTTATCCTACATCACAGAGAATTGATATGATTCTATTAGTTGGTGAATGCAGTGTGCACTCACCAATTAATAGAATACTTAAATGCCCCTGATTTTATCTAGTCTGGTTTTTTTATGGTGATATGTTAAAGACAGTGTTTACAAAACTCGATCAACTATTGTCGACAACATGAGAGAAATTATTAACTGCTTTTCGAGGTAGAACTCCACATATATGCCTTTTAATATGAAAAGATCCTTTTGAAAAAACAATCATTTTATGCAGTTAACAGGAAAGGAAGCATTTTGTGCATTTTATTTCATCTACCTAATTTTTGTCACATAATTATAACTTTATATCTAGTTTTAATTCTGTAGAAATTAAAATATGTTTTAAACGTATATCTTTTTATTACCGTTGAGTATTTTACTCTACATCCGTTAATTTTTGTTAAATTAACAAAAGGTAGGTATATCACAGTCACCTAGATTTTCTCAACTAATAATGATCTACTGATGCAAAATCATAAAAATTAAAATACACACACCGGAAAAGTCTAGGGATATTACCATTTTATCCAGCCAGTGTCAGTAATTTTATTAATTGCATTTCTGATATAATAAAATTAAAATAAACAAATAGTTTACAGGATGTATTGGAAATAAAAATGCGAAATTTACCGAATTTTTCAAATTTACCCTGATTTTTATTGAACTGAAAAAAATACACACATTTTTTTTAATTTTAACTGTGAATTAAAAGAAAAAAAAAATAAAACCATTTTTACTTAATAAAGGGTATGGCCTCCTCTACTGTTCATTACAGCCCTACATCGTCTCTCCATGCTCCTGATCAGGTTGTCGATCTCTTCTTGAGGTACAGCCTGCCACATTGTATTCACGGCCCGAACCAGATCCTTACGAGTTTCACGAGGCATACTCATTCTCAAAATTCTTCTTTGGACCGCGTCCCATACGTGCTCGATGGGGTTGAGGTCAGGAGATTGTGCCGGCCAGGGTAAGATGTTTAATTGATGAGCACTGATAAACTCATCTACCACTCTGGCTGTATGAGGCCGTGCATTGTCATGCATGAGAATGAAGTTTCTCCCAAAATCATTGGCATATGGTAACACGGCAGGCTCAAGAATTAAATCACGATATGCGATTCCTGTTAGAAACCTTTCAAGAAAAACGAGATCGGTTTTTCGGCCTAACTGGACTCCTTTCCAGACCATAACTGTTCCACCTTGATAAGGGTGCACTTCCTAAACATGATCCAACTGAATAAGATTTCCTGGTTCTCTCCATACCCTAAGCCTTCTCGAATCCGGATGAATTCCAAAGCGTGACTCATCCGTGAAGAGAACATTGGCCCATTGTTCATTCGACCACTGAACATGATCTTGAGCCCACAAATATCGTACCTCTCGATTTCCTCTCGTTAAGGGTTGAGCTCTCCAGGGGCGTCTGCTTCTTAAGTTGACCTCTCTTAATCTATTGCGAACAGTGTCAGGACTAACGGTTACAATATTGTGTTTCCTGGAGAATTAAACTAAGCTCTGGTGCTGTAAGATTCGGTCGGCGTCGAGCATTTAATTGTAAAAAATGATCTTGCTGAGGGGTAGTAATACGATGTCGCCTTGTGTGCCTTTCAGCAACATCACCACTTTCACGGTAGCGTGCACTTAATCGTGATATTACACTTTGCGTAGTATTTAATGCTCTAGCTACGTCGATTTGGCGCATTCCAGCTTCAAGCATAACCATCGCCCTTAGCATTTCGTCTCTGTTAAGATGTCTACGCTCCATAATGTCGTTTAATACTAAACAGAGTTATTTGAATGAATTCTGGCCAGTTATCATAAAAACATAACCAGTACAGGTTAAATTCGAACAATTGATGCTAGGTGCTTTTTATACATTTGACAAAAAATGCACAAACACTTCTGCAAATATCCCAAATTTAGAAATAACTAGTGTGACTACTTCGTTTCAATCGAAGTAGAAAGAATCGGCCTACAAATATGTGATTGTTTATTCAAAACATTTATTTTTAACTTTAATAAAATGATATCCCTAGATTTTTCCGGTGTGTGTATCTAGGAAAATTTTTGTCTGAGGGGTAGGAAACCTTAATAATATTTTGAAGATATATAAATTCCCCACTGAACACCGGAATAATATAATGGGTGTTCCATTTAAAATAAAGGAGTAACTTGCTTTTAAAAGTGACTAATGTTCCATATTAATTATATCTCACCCTGTATAACTTTTCGGCTCAAATTTCAATTTGGTAACATACAATGGTTACTGTAATTAAATATGAGGCTATACAAGGTCAACTAAAATTTAGGTAGCTGTTATCGAAATTTGAAATATGTCAAAATCCTTTTTCAGGTTTTAGGTTCTTTAATAAAACTCACCTTTATTTTTTACCGAGAATCCGAAATCAATTAACATACAATATCTATTGTGTTACATTAGAAAAAACACAACTTTGATGTGTAACTTTTTTGGCACACGCTGTATAATTCCTATAAATTTTTATAAAATGCTAAACTGCCAAAATTACATTTCGATATAAATCGGCGTACGAGAGGCACGGCACAACCCTGTACAGGGTGAGTTTTCAACGATGCTCTCTATGGATATCTCGGAAAGTACTGGAGCTAGAGGGACGGTTAAATGGGGAAAGAATTGTAGTTTTGTGAGGACAAACATATGCGCCTTTCGGAATTTTGAAAAAGTTTATGGCTTCCTATACAAGGTCCGGCAATAGTGCGTCGGGCATTTGTAGCTCATAGAATAAAAAACATGAGAATTTTGTTTAAGTGTAAAGTGTGTACGAGGATGTATTTCAGGAGAATATTTTAACTTCTATAGGGTGGCTTAAAAAAGTGTGAGTGGATCGAGATTCATCTCTCGATTTTTCAGATTCCAACCCCAATCTTGCGGTGGTAAATTGTTATTTAACCAAGCTTGTACCTGATATAAGTTAAAAATGAGAATTTAGTTTAACATTTGAATGCAACATAAATTTAACTTACCTGATGAAAAACTCTAAGTCCATGATATTTCGCACTTTTGGAGATAGGTGGTAATCATGCCAAGTTGAAGTTGGTATTAAGACTTCGTTTAGCTACGTACTGTTGATAAAGCATGTATCTGGCATTATCCAAATCTACTTTTTTGTCGAGTTTTTAACATATGCTGCTATAAAAAACTGAGATGTAACTTCTTCTAACTTCTCCTTTGTAGTCTCGGGATTATAAAATTCTTTTAATAGCTCACATAACTTTTTCTTCTAGATCGTGTTCACTAAATTAGTCTTCCTTTTATTGAACACAGCAGACGTTGTGTCCCAACCCCAGATATAGCGTGGACACTAAGAATCACATTCTTCAGATCCCCCAATTTTTGTTGTAAGGCCGATATGTCGATTATTTTATTTGGTTGTGACACCTTTCCAGGACGAATCATAAACAGTCTCTTGTGGCAATAATGAATCAGTAACACTATAATGTCCGTATCTTCGCTAACTACTTCCTTCTGGTAAATTGCGACCGCTGTAGTTACAATAAGAGTATCGGCATCACCATCAGCGAATTTAACATTGATTCCATTTTCCAGCAATACTTTTCCGAGCGCACGAATGAAGTTGCTTTTGTTGGTGTTGTTTGACAAAAAATCTGCCTTTGGTACCTTCACTGCAAATAAATTCGAGAAAGATACAATTGGTACCATTTTTTTACCTGCAGATCTGCGATTCTGCTCCACAATTTTGGTCTGTATCTCTTCATAACCATCAAAAACAACAGTGACATTTTTACCATAGTGATATGTTATATAATTATAGTATTGAGAAAACAGATCTGAAAATATCGCAGGGTACAGGCTTGGTTAAATAACAATTTACTACCGCAAGATTGGGGTTGGAATCTGAAAAATTGAGAGATGAATCCAGTACATTCAGACCAGCCCATTGCTCCTACATGGGTTTTAGAGAAAAAATTTTGCAATTGCTCTTCGGGAGGCTGTAAAAAAGCATGTACATGCAAGCGAACGGGACTCACCTGCACCATATCATGTGGTCAATGCAATAGCATTACATGTATGAACCCAACAAATGTGGAAGTGATTCAGGACTATCCTTAAGACAAGTTATCCTATTTCTGAGCTAAGGTTTTTCTTATTTTGTTATTAAACGTGTATTATACCTATTTCATGGGAAATTATTTGTAAAACTGCAATTTTTCTTATTCAATGTTTTTAAAATGTAAAAAACGCACATTTAAAAAAATTATCTCCGCCACTGGTAACTTAACTTTATTAAAAAGATCGTTTTTATAGGAACTTGTATCCTAATAAATTTTTTGGTCTCGAGATTAATCTCAAAAGTGCTTTCATTTGAAGTTAAACACAGAATGGTGGGTTATTACAATCCTCCTAAATTAAAGAATTCGCACCTGCGCCACTGAAATTCTAAAAATTTGGTTCTTTACCTATGTGGTAGGAAATTTTCTTCTCTTCAATTTTGTACTCGTGACTTTTTTTCCTAAAATTCGTAGTTTTAGAGTTATTGAAGAAAAAGTAAAAAAGGGCCATTTTTACCCCTTTTAGAGGTGGTTTTGGGGTGACGGGCTCAACGCTTCATCGCTGGGGTTTCAGGATGTTTAAAGATCTACAAAATGAAGCTCCGTGCCAAATTTCACCTTGCCTCTAATTTGTTGAACCTCGGCCTGTATAGGCTCTGGGCTACTATTGAAAAAATTATATGCGGGGTTTGGTTGTAATTTGATGGGAATCTAGACCTTTTTTGATGCCAGCTTGACTGTACTAAAATCGCAATGACGGTTCCTAAAATATTCTGAAAAATGTGTTTCTGTTTTTTAAAGTATGATGCTCTCTAGCCGAAAAACGAAGCACCTAAAATAATATAAAATAAATTTTATTATAGGTAGATTTTTATAAAACTCGTATACAGGGTGTTTCAATATTCCCTGAACAAAGATCTACAACATATTTTTGGAATCAAAATAAGTTCATTGGACACAATTTATCTCTTATACAAAGGTGTTTCGTTTTTCGGCTAGAGAGCATCAACAAAACATTTAATGTTTTGTTTGCAATAAAAGCACGAAAAAGGTATGTTCGTTACATATGTGTAAATATTTTGCAACAATATATCTATATTTAGTATAAGATTTCTTAATAAAGCTTGTTGTTCTGCCTTTTGAAAATCAAACAAGAAAAGTAAATAAATTATTGGTATTTCCAAATCTAGATATGTAGGTGTTTTTCAACAATACATAATAAGTTTTTATGTGCTGTCAATAAACATTAAGTTGGACTTGAAATTCTATATTCTTATAAACAAAAGTAAATCTATAGTTTTGTGTATTTATATCTACAGGGTAAGTCTTAAATAAGCGTATATATTTTCACACATAATAAGGGCTGGTAGATGTCGATAAAAGAAACATATTTTCTCATTACCGTATTTTCTTTGTTTAAATAGAATACCTATGAACAATACAGGGTTGTTGTACATACGACACGGAGTATTGTAGCTAAACGATTAGATTTTTACAAATTGTAAGTGTTGGGTTCGTTCAAGGACTATTAGAGAAAATATATTTAAAAGATACAGAGTGTCCCAAATAAGTAAAAAATATTATAGTTGTATTTTTTTTAAATGGGACACCCTGTATATTATTATATTTTTAAATTCTACGATTAAAATAAAAGTAAATTTGATTAAGGTTTATCACACTTAAACCTTACCGTTTTTGAAATATTTTCAATTTTATGAAATTGCAGTAAAAATTTTAAGGCTTCATTTCCTCAAGGGTATCAAAGTTTTTAATACTAAATATTTACTGAAGATTATTTATTGATCAGATATTGTGTTGCAATCATAAAAATTTTACTACCTTATACAGAGTGTCCAAAAACTTATATTAAATAATTACTAGCTTTAAACGGCAAAAACTTGTTTAATTTAAATGGAACACTCTATATATTTTACGTGAATCAGATGCATAATCTAATTGTCTATCAAATTGTATTATACCATTTTTTACTCATCTCTTCAAGTTTTCGTAGAAAAAGCTTTTTCTTATAATTTAGACCTCATTTATCACTATACCCATGGAATATTGACATTTTAGATTATTTTTGAAGATTTAACAAATTTTCAAAGAGTACAGATACTAATATTGTTAATATAGTTCGTTTATTTCATTAAAAAATATAAAAAAAAACTGTTTAAATATTTTTTGTTAAAGAGGACCAATTAATATGATCCCAGTATTCAAATTACATTATTTGACTGTTTACGTTGATTAATAACAATTGCTCCAAATACTAAAAAAACTGAATTTTGTGTGTGTATTGGACAGTGTGGTAAAAAGTCACACCTTATAAATTTTATTTCATTTTTTGACGAATGCTTATTTATAAAAAATAAAAACAGAGACGTTCATTTTCGTATCTTATTATTGTATTGATTTCTGAGCCAAATCCACATTTATTTAGAATAATTTAGTAATTAACCAATTTTCGATCGGAAATAATGGTGGTATATTTAATTGGTTACTCTTTTACAAAGATTTAAATAGTTTTTTTTGTCTACCAATGGGCTTGCAATATTTACCACCTGTACATTTTGTACATATATGTTGCTTTAAAAAAATCTGAAATGTCAATATTCCATTGGTATAGTGATAAATGAGGTCTAAATTATAAGAAAATGCATTAAATGCATTTTCTACAAAAACTTGAAGAGTTAGGTAAAAAATGGTATAATACAATTTGATAGACAATTACATTGTGCATGTGATTCATGTAAAATATATAGGGTGTTCCATTTAAATTAAACAAGTTATTGCGTTTAAAGCTAGTAATTATTTAATATAAATTTTTGAACACTCTATATAAGGTAGTAAAATTTTTATTATTGCAACACAATATCTGATTAATAGATAATATTCAGTAAATATTTAGTATTAAAAACTTTGATACCCTTGGAGAAATGAAGCCTTAAAATTTTTACTGCAATTTCATAAAATTGAAAATATTTCAAGAACGGTAAGGTTTAAGTGTGATAAACCTTAATCAAATTTACCTTTATTCCAATCGTAATATCCAAAAATATAATAATATACAGGGTATTCCATTTAAAAAAATACAACTATAATATTTTTTACTTATTTGGGACTGTATCTTGTAAAAATATTTTTAAATTGTAGCTCTAATAGTCCTTCAACGAATCCAAAACTTAAATTTGTAAAAATCTAATTGTTTAGCTACAATACTCCGTGTCGTGTGTGGTGAACAACCCTGTATAAATGCTAGTATTTTTACTATTATCTTCTACCATATGATCCAAAAACAACGGTTTTAAAGACGGCTGGGGATTCTGGGGAATGAAAATCGATGACAATTTTGGCGAGGTCAATCTCTAGACGTCATTTACTAAAAATTGACATAAAATTTGTCAAAACTAACACTAATTATAGCAAGATTAAAAAGGGTATAACGTTTGCAGACATGCACACAAATCTATTTCCAAAAAAATATTTTTTCTCAAATTTTAACTTACTTTATATACTCACCGGCACGAAAAACGGACACCTTAGATTTTTCATGTTTTTTAAAGTTTTATATACTTATTATGTTTTTTAGTGGACCGATTTTGATGATTTTTTAAGCAAATGATGTCGATATTTGGATGAAAATTGGTATCTATAGGGTTTTTTTTAACATGAGAAATTTTATTTCCATGTCAATATGACTACTTATAGGGAGCCCCACCTACATGTCTTTTTTAATTGTTTTGAAGAGTAATAACTTTGTATCCGTTCCTGTATTACACTACTGAGTAAAAAAATATACATTTAATTTTATTTTACGTAATGATAATAATATAATATAATATGTCGCTTGGTAAAAATTGCTGCGGGCAACTGTTTTCAAGATATGGAATGGAAATAGTCAATACATCTCATAATTATTGTCAAAAATTATACATGTTCACTGGATAATTATTAGTCTAAAATAATAAATTTGCAATGTTTTTGTGCCAAAGATTTAACAGAAAGTGTTTTATCGTTTTTTTTTCTAGATAAATTCATGACTAGCTTAAAAAAATAAAAAGTTCACAAATTTACCATTTCTTTTTTTATCATCTAGTCAACATATTTATTGTGTCTCAATAATGACATGTAAAACATGTCTATACCTATGTGGTGAAACATCTAGACCCTTAAATGTCCGAATTAAAGAACATAAAGATTATTTAGGAAAGGGTGATTTTCACAAATCTAAGATTTGTCAGCATTCATGGGACACAGGGTACAGAATAAATTTTAATAACGCCAAAATTATAATGAAAGAAGCGCTAGCCTCTAAATGAAAAATAAAAGAGCCTTTTTTAATACAATCATACAATCTAATAAAAATAAATGTATTGCTCATGCATCTGTAGATGTTAGTAATGTATGGCAATCGCCTTCTTTGATTTTAAAGAGCATAACATTAATAAACATAACATACGTAAAAATTAAAAATAATCATACAGAAAGTTTGGGGCTTTTTGGTTTTACCTTATTAAATAATTATATTAGGTAGTAATTGGCATATGTACTGACTATTTCCATTCCAAATATCTTGAAAACATTGAAAATAGTTACTAGTAGCAATTTTTACCAAGAAACATTTTTTACCTAGAAAATTACAGAAATCTATATTTTTTCACTCAGTAGTTTTATACAGGTACGGACAAAAGTTATTATTTTTCAAACCAGTTAAAAAAGTTGTAGGTGGCGCCTTCTAAAAGTAGAAGTCAGGTTGACATCGAAATCAAATATCTCATGTTAAAAAAATCCAGATACTAATTTTCATCTAAATACCCAATTTAGTTCAGAAATTATTAGGACAAAACCTAAAAAAAGTCAAAATGAAACTTCCACACCATGTGTCTCCGAAACTAAGCATTTTAGGATATTCATTTATACAAATTTTTTTACTTATTATTATTTGCAGAATATGCCGCCGAAGTTTCACGAATACATTACAGACCACCCTGTATAGTGTAAATGTATTTTTTTAACAGCAAGTTTTTACCAGACAAGTGTATATTAATATTACTATGATTAATTGCTTTTTATTACCATTTTAACAAATAAAGAAATACCTGTAATTAGCATCAACAACTTTTCAAGAGATAAGTAATCACTATGAAGAATCGACAAAACTCTTTAACATATAGGCAGGCACTCATTAAGTATACTTTTACGCGCATCATCGTTTTTTTTTAATTATAATCAACAGAGATCTTTTATGTAATTGGGAGAGTACTTTTTCTAGGTACTTAAATCAGTTTTGAAACTGATACAAGCCAGAAAATGCAATAGGTAATTTTTTGTATTTCGTGATTTAGATCTTGATATAATGGTTAAATAATCATCTAAAATATCGCTCATCATCCAGTGCCGGAAGAAGATTTGGAATGCCTTTAAAAATACATTTCGTAAAAAGATTCGGTAAGACAGGAAAGTTAATCATTCAGAGAGAAAAAAATTAGGATAATCGAGATTGCAAAGATAAAAAATATATTTTAAAAATTATAATTGACAAGGCAATCTTCATATTTATAATAAGTTCCATTATACGTTCATAGTTTAAATAAAAATAATAAATAACGCATTATCTTACAAAAAGCCAAAATAGCTTCATCGACAAAGCATTTAAAAAACAAACAAAAACACAAAAAATATACAAATAATAAAAGATCTTACCAAGCATCATACAATTCAAAAAAAATCATTAAAATTACAAATAGAACGAACATACATGGACATTGCAGAACACAAAAAAACTTATCAATAAAATTTTACAATTAGAAAATTGTAAATGGTTATGATCATTTAGAATGAGTTATTATAAAATATTAAATACTAGACTTTTAACCAGTGTGTGAGATGATCAAAATTTCAAAATTCAAATTTGTTCAATATTAAATATCAACAAAAAAGTCGTTTACCGCATATAGGGCTCTCCAGTAAGTATGATTTCGGAGCTTTGCGAAATACGGGAAAAAATGAAAGCCTTGATATCCAAAGACTTGATATCCAGAGGCAGATGATTGTACATTTTTTGGCATTGTACAGTTTTGAGCCTTTAACTAGTTCTGAGCTTGGGGTTGGCAGATAAAGATCGTGCTCCGCATTCCTAAGTTGATAGTTGTCCGCTATATCGCTATTCCACCAGTATGCTGGTTTTCTATAATATTTTGAAGATTTATTTTCTAAAGTTTCTCGACATACTTTTTTTTTAAATGTTTGCAAAAAGTATGTCGAGAAACTTTAGAAAAATAAATCTTCAAAATATAATAGAAAACCAGCATACTGGTGGAATAGCGATATAGCGGACGCCCGAAAGCAATGTCTGAGAGCTAGAAGAACTCTTACCAGATCGCACAGAAATAAATTATTCCAGAGGAATTCAAATGAAGCCGAAACAGAGTACCGTATAGCGCGAAGTACCCTTAAGAAGAAGATTCTAAAATCAAAAGAGCAGTTATGGAGAGACATGTTAGACAATTTGGAAGAGGACATCTGGGGACAGGCATATGTGCGTGACAGTCAGACGTGCGATTCATAAAAAGACGCAGCTGCAAGAAGCGCAGAGGTTGTTTCCCAAAAGTGAGAGTATTAAATGGACCAAGGTACATTATGATCACTTCCCCCTAATTACTGATGAAGACATTCAAAACTCAGCACGAAATCTTAAACCAGGCAAGGCACCGGGACCGGATGGCATACCGGTCGAGGTTGTCCAAATCTTGGCCGAGGAACAACCCAAAATTATCTCCAACCTCTTTAATGACCTCATCAAGGCTGCTAACTTCCCACAAATATGGAAATGTGCACAATTAGTACTTGTGGAAAAGCCAAAAAAGGAAGCTGATAAACCTTCATACCGACCTATATGCTTATTGGATTCTATCGGTAAACTTCTGGAAATGACCCTAAAGACGAAATTGGAAGAAGAAATAGAACAAAAAGGAGGTTTGAATAAGAGACAGTTTGGTTTTAGAAAAGGAATGAGTACAGTAGATCCACTTAGTAAGGTTACAAAAATGATTAAAAATCTGAAGGACATTAGCTTGACAAACAGGGAAAAATGCTTTCAACACAGCATCCTGGAAAGTAATAATAAATGAACTCACGTCATATTGGAATGTTAGCCAGTATTTAATTGAAGGCATCAAGAGTTATTTAAGTGATCGATCGATTCTGGTGGCCGACTGCCCCATGGAAATGACAAAACGCGTGCCCCAGGGATCCATACTAGGTCCGCTTCTTTGGAATATTCTCTATGACGGACTTCTCAGGTTTCAATTCCCCTATGGAATTGAAGTACTGGCCTACGCTGATGACATTGCTTTAATTATTAGGGCTAGAAGCGCGGAGGAAATAATTGCGATAGCAGAACAGGCAACGTCCCAGGTATGTTCCTGGATGGAGGAGGTGGGATTGGAAATTGCCCCTCAAAAAACAGAATGTGTTGCACTCGTAGGAGGCCGCAAATTGTCAGGCCGAGGCATTTTAGTAAAGGACAAAGTCATTGTGCTTAAAAGCACAGTAAAATACCTGGGAGTAACGTTTCAGGCTGGAGGTAACTTTACTCAGCACATACGCACGGTTGCAGCGAAAGCAGAGATGCAATGTATACTGCTATCAAAACTTATGCCGAACGGGTCCATTATGGGGGAAACCAAGCGCAGAATGTTGGTCGCCGTTCAGACGTCTACCATTCTGTATGCTTCCGAGGTCTGGGGAAGGGCCGTTGAAGTGAAGAAGAATAGGGGGAAGGTAAGGGCAGTTCAAAGGCGATTGGCGCTGCGAATATGTCGAGGGTACCGCACTATATCAGCAGATGCGGCAGAAGTAATTAGTTGCATGATACCGATAGATCTTCTAATACAAGAGAGGATGCAGAGAAAGGCGTGTCCGGATAGATCGCGAGAGTATAACCGGGAAAAAATACTGAACACATGGAGCGACAGATGGAAACACAATGTAGACGGGAAAGCGCAGTGGACAAGACAACTTATACCACATATAAGAAACTGGATAGACCGGAGCCATGGAGAAGTTACCTACGCTATGACACAATGTTTATCAGGACACGGATGCTTCAAGAATTACTTATATAAAATGAAACTTACCGATAGTCCAAAATGCATCTACGGTGACCACGATAACGACACAGCAGAGCACACAATCCTGGAATGCAAAAGGTGGACCTATGAAAGAAATAAATTAATGGAGAGTCTAAATACAGAGAAACTAACTTACACTAACTTGGTTCCAACGATGCTTAAGTCAAATGAGAACTGGAAAGCAGTCCGGGAATATATGGAGGCGCTGATATCTGCAAAGGAAAACGAAGCCAAAAGGTTTGGAAAGTAAAAAAAAAGAAGAATAATTTGAGTGTACTTACCATACTGCTCTAGTACTGCTTTGTACTTACCACACTCGCTAGTGTCCAACTTTGACTGAAGTGCTCAATTATCTGCAACATCACAATAAAACTGCCTCCCCCAGAAGTAATGCCGAAAGGTAGTTTCTTGGGGAGATACTCAAAGCGGTTTCTGGAGGTTTTTTAGTCGGTAAGGTACCTCAATCACCCCGACAGTACCATTTACGGTGTCTGGTTTGCAGATTTTTCCCCCACGAAAAAAAAAAAGAAAAAAAAAGAAAGGAAGTGGATAGTTGTGAGGTGGCCTTTCGGGAATAGCAGATATGTGCTTGCGGATTAAGCAAACGGATTTAAAAATGAATAAAGAAAAAAGAGTCAGTATTTTGAAATTTTTAAAGAACTTCTTGCAGTGAGTCCTACTGTCCAGTCCCAATAAATATCGAACTGCTCTCTTTTCAAGTTTGAAAATACGATCAAATTTTGTCGCGCAGTAAGTACCCCAGAATGGAAAGACATAACGAAGATGCGACTCAAAAAGGGCATAATAGACTATTCTAGAAGTTGATAAGTTAAGTTCCTTAGAACTTAGAACCTGATCTTAGCGCAAAACAGGCATCGCTTAGTTTCTTTGATAAAGCTTCGATGTGCAAGTCCTATTTTAACGAGTTGTCTACAACAAGTTCTAAGAATTTCACAGAGTCCACGACGTCAATAGTGTAGTCAGATTGCATAAAACATTTTACTCGGGATTGGTATAATTAACCTAAATTTATCCATTTCATTTCCATCCGACGTTTCTTAAACTTCTCTTTCAAAATTAGAAAATAATGGCACAGAAAGTAATAATTCTGTTAAATAGAGTATGGTTAAAAACGATTATTATAAAGATATAAATTCATCTTATTCTAAGAGAAAACAAAGTTCCACAAAGAAGCAGCCTTGCATACAAAATCGAATTACAGAGTATACTAATTAAATAAGACATTAATATTAAGGTTATATCATATTTTGTATGATATGATAATATGATAGGTACTACTCCCTAAAACTAAAGCTGATTATGATCTATGCTTCCGTATAATCTTATAATTTGCTATGACAGGTTTATATTATTATTTTATGGAACATTGTGTATAAGAATATCTGTCAAGAAAATACTCTAATAATCATCAAGGCCATGGATCTTCAAGAAAAATCACATTCAAACTTTTTGGGCTTCAAAGAATGTACAAAATTTTTTGATAAATATTACAAGATCACTTTTATTCTTCAGGATGGACTAACCTGGTATACAGACGGGTCAAAGACCGCTGAAAGAATAGGAGCTGGAGTATTTGGTGAAAGACCAAGGGCAAGCTTATCCTTTTCCTTAGGTAAAACCTGAACCGTATTCCAGGCCGAACTGCGAGCCTTGGCACGAAGGAACAGAATAATTAAATTATTCTGGGTGCCGGGCCACAGCGGCATCCAAGGCAACGAAAAAGCCGATGAGCTAGCTAGGCAGTGATCATCAGCATCCTATCTTGGTCCAGAGCCAGTACCGGGAATACCCAAATGTATGGCCCGTAGTGCACTAAAACTCTGGATCAGGGAAAAGCATAATGTCCATTGGAGAAACAGACAGGGCCACAGGCACAGCAAGGCTTTTATCCAAGGACCTAGGTCTAAAACCGCAAAAGAACTGCTAATGCTTAGCAGGAATAAAGTGCGGATAACAACGGGCCTTTTGCCAGGACACATGGCTGTCAAGTGTCACCTGAACAAGCTCAACCTGTATCAAGGAAGTGTTTGCTGCAGACTCTGCAATAAAGATCCTGAAACAGCGGAGCACATAATATATCATTGCGAGGCTCTGGATCGCAGTTGCTCCCATCCTATCAAGGACCTTATATGCGCAGATATAAGAAAGGGGACAAATACAATAGGCCTCACAGGTCGCAGTGTTTCCGGCAGAGGACGGCCCCTTGTTATGAAAAAAAAAGATCACTTTTAAGTGGTCGTGATTAATAATATAAATTAGTTCAATGCTGTTTGTGAACATTGTTAATAAGAATCATTATGTGATATGGTTACCTTATTGTAATATTGACGAATAATTTCCGAAATCCGTAAATCTTTTGCATCTATTTTATTTTATTTGATTTCGTTACAATTGTTTAAATAATCCAAAAAATATGTTATTTCATAGCAGTAAAACCACAAATATTGATTACTACCAATTTTTGCTAGTACTAAAATACATTGAGGCACTTAAAGTATTTATGTAAAAACAACATCTCAATTAAACTATTTTGTTATGGTTTTGTTATTTTTCTTGTTCCATGTTTTTATTTGTGGTCTGTATGAAAATTCTCTTACTGTACAGTTAATAACGGATTTATAATAAAACAGAATTAACTTTCTTTTAAAAACAAGATATAATTTTATTTTATTTATAATTTATCAAATAGAGTTTCATAAAACCTTCAAAATGTTAATTAAATTGATTAGATATAAGAAAATAATACTTAGTGGTCGGGGGTGGTCTATTCTAAAATAATTAATATATAATATAGTATAGTAAAGAGTAGAGAATTTTATATATTCTCTACTTTTTGGTAGAGGTATATAAACACTTATTTAGTTGATATAGTTATACCGGGTGCGTCTTAAAAGTGGCTCACCCCTATAACTTTTTTATTTTTTTAGATAAAAAGGCGAGGTTTGGTATGTTAGTATACGACATAAATTAGGATTGATTCACATATGCAATTATTTTTAAAGTGATCAAAAATAATTGAATATGTGAATCAATCCTAATTTATGTCGTGTACTAACATACCAAATCTCTCTTTCACCGGAAATGAATACAATATCGGATTTTTAAATGGCACTTTCGGTATATTTGTATTTTATTCAATAGAAAATGACACTCTGACTAGAATGACATATCATATGTCAACTTTTGACAATTTTGCATATGGTTTATTTAAAATTGTAATATGCGGTTCATAACGACAATTTGACTCGAAATATCAAGCGTGTGGTACCAAATTATTCGCAAAAAAATGCGTTCTCCAAATATGCTAATGAGCCACCTTTGATCCATTTGAAAAAATTCAGATATGATTAATTGCACTAATCGTTTTTTTTTTTGTTATAAACATGGTAATCGTCAATCATACAGGATGTTCAAAATTCTTCGCCAAAAACATAAAAAAAATTCTTCGTTTTTTTTAAATGGTAGAAGATGCTTCAGTAGATGGAGAATTAAAAAATAAACATTTTTTGTATTTAGAGCACCTATTTAAAAAATTTTATATTTCATATGGCATTATCCACAGTAAAGTTTTTCAAAGCCACCCAATGATTTTTCTTTTATTTTTTTAAAACTAAATGGAACACCCTGTATATTATTTTTTATTAAATAGAGAGTTAAAAAATGAACATTTTTTGTATTTAATGTATTTCAAAATATTAAATGGTTTCGCAGATACACGCTGTTTTATTTTATATGGCTCTTTTAACGGTAAAATACGAAAGAAATATCATTGGGTGGCTATGATAAAAATTTACTGTGGATAATGCCATATGTAGTGCTGAACTCATAAGAGCTAGCAAAAAATACAATCTGGTCATCAAATAATCAATCTTAATCTAACTTATTCTACTACATTCTACTACAGTTATAACTCAAGGAAGGGGGACACAATAGATTTTTAAGGTCGCAGTAATTACCCCCCCCCCCTTTCCCACTTATTCTACATTCTGTATTCTACTACATTTACCTAAATAAATAAAATTAAGTTAGTTAGACCATATACAGGATACAGCAATAGTGCGTCGGACATCTGTAGCTCCTAGAATAAAAACTTGGGAATTCTGTTTAAGTACAAACTTAAAGTATGTATGAGGATGTATTTCAGGAAAACATTTTAACTTTTATAGAGTGGTTCAAAAAACTGTTAGTGGATCGGGATGATTTTTCTTAAATGGAACACCCTGTAATATTATTGCATTTTTTGCTTCGTTTCAGATCACTTTAAATAATCCTAAAATATGAGTAAATATATTTTGATAGAGATATTAATAAATAAAAAAAAATATGTATTTTTTAACCCACGGTAAAAAAAATATTACAGATACAAGAACTGTCCTGAAATCAAAACTATATAATGTATTTACTGATGTAGATGGTTTATACTTACTTTGCTATAAATATCGTTTATACTTACTTTACTATAATAATCATAAATCATACAGGGCATTCAAAATTCTTCGTCAAACTTTCTAAAATATAAAATAATTTTTCTTTCGGGTTGATTTATGTGAATGACGTGCATATGGTCATTATCACTGGAATATACACTTAAAAAAATGTGCGCCACTGACTTTTTTCTTTTGATATCAAAATTGTGTAGGCCGTTTAATGTCAATTAAAAGTTATCTCATGATATTTTGTCGAACGCAACCAAACCAAACGCAGTTTTATTAATCACAATTAATAAAATTAATAAATTACATATTTTACCTAATTTATTATTAAATATTATTACTATTAGTTATTATTACTAAAATACAGCAATTTCAAATAAAAATACCAAAATACAGCAATTTCAAATAAAAAAATAATGGTATTTTAGAAAATTACAAAAAACCTAATTTTAAGAATTTTTAACATCCTGTAACTCTAAAACTGTGCATTTCCATATTCATGTCTATAGGAACTTTTCTTCATATTTTTTGATGAGGAATCAAGGAGTACTTATTTAAAACTCTCGTAAGTTAATGATTTTAAAATGTTTTAAAGGTTGCTATTAGACTTGGAACATGGCAAATTAATAAAATTGCAGTTATCTCATCAAGGAGGTCGAAATCGACAAAATATCAAGAGACAACTTTTAATCGATATTAGACTGCTTACACTATTTCGCTAACAAGAGAAAAAAAGTCAGTGGCGTACATGCTTTTTTGGTTATCACTGCAAAATATTCTAGTGATAACCCATATGCACGTCCCTTTTGAATATGTCGACACTTTTTTAGCTTTAAAATGTTGTGACGACTTTTCTGTCGTTACCCAAATAGAATGAAAAAAGAATCCGTTGCTCAGGGTTAGAGGAAAGCTGGGTTCGTAGGTAAGGCTTCTGACTCACAGTGACTTTCTAATGTTGTTAAATATTAAAATAAAAAATGATAATATATAGGCTGCAGAGATTTTAATATTGATGTTAATAGGTATGGTCAAAGACAGTGAAAAGGGCGCCACTTACTTTGTTTATGAGAGTGGTAAAGTAAGAAACCAAAAAGAAAAATACGATATCACAACATAGCTAAAATAAAGTAGGTAATCAACAGCATTAAGGGACTATTATGTTTATCAGGAATAAAAGTCAGAAATAACTATCCTACATTAAACATTTATTGAAAACGAACACAAGTATCATGAATTAGTCACAGTGATCCCAATAAAACCACAAGTTATTTTAATTAGATTCGAATTTAGTAACTGTATTCTTTGAACTAAGTAAGCTACTTAATAAAAACAGGTGAACTTTATGTATGTCTCAATACGATGATGTTTCGAAACATGTCGTGTACAAAAACCTTTAAAATGAATACGTGTTAATAATTTTCATATAAAATATCATAGCTCAGTAAGAGTGTACTGTACGAATCAAATTACAACTTATAACTTTAAAATAAAAAATAATTTTGACTACAATATGTGGGATAATTAGTGATAATTTACCAGGTTATTAAATCTGTTGTCTCAAAGATTATAAAATAAAAGCGTACCTTGTGTATCAAACTTAAGAGAGACTTATCTGTATATAGTTTCTTATGATGTAAACAGGTAGTTATGTATTCTCCAGACTAACAGAAGTGGATGCAGATGACTATGGTAGGAGAAGTCTTCGATATCAGCCAAAAGAACGATTGTAATGTCAGGAACACTGTCTTAAGGTCTGCATAGGTCCATACAAAATGAAAGTGGGTGAAACATACAATAATTACTGCATTATTACTGTATACCATGTGGTAGTTACTGAGTACCATGTGGTAGTTACTGAGTACCATGGGGTAGTTACTCTATAAATAAAAAATAGTTCTCAGGACAGATACTCAATAAAAAAAAACAACTTACGGTCTGAAATTCAGCTTTACATAAATATATTCAAACCATATGCCGATCCAAACCAGTAATTAAATACTCAAATAAACGAAATAAAAAACGGAATAACTGAAATAGAATTTAGTTAGATAGGGCTATATAAAATGGCGGATAAACTTACGGTGATCATTCCAAGAAGAAACCAAACAAATACGATCTATACTCTGGATTGCATACTTTACAAGGTTTTCAAATTTCCAAATCGGATACCCATGCAATCGAAATCGAAAAGTGGATGCAGAGTGCTTTTCACTGGAAAATTTGTCGGACGCCGAAACACGCGTCTTCTTCAGATCCAAATTCCCAGAAAAAAAAGACCTTCTTCTCAGTTTCAGAACCCTAGCTAACCTTTTCTTTTCACCACAGACAAAATGAGAGAGAAAAATGTGATATCATATGATCTAAATCATTAGAACAGAAAATCGCAATCCACAGCGAAGTGAGATTTGGACAAGTGAATTGCAATTAAGAAAGTTTGGCATATAGCTAATAGATGGCGCTAATAAACAAGACAAGTGAACTATAATAGATGAAGTTAGGTATCTTTGGCATCTAGCAAATAGATGGCGCCAATACTAAGAAATTTAAATAAAAATAGAATCTTAAATTTAATTTTATTAAAGGAAATAAAAAATGCTACAATGTGTCGCATTTATAGTAACTTTTACCCGCAAAATGTCATTCGAAACGCTAAAAGTACTTGGTACTAGTAAATATTTAATATATTTTTGTTCAACTATTATTAATATCTATAGATCTAATAACGCTTTAATAATTTATATGTGTTTCAGAGATTGTTTTTTGTCGGTAATATGATCCTAGAAATTTAATCAAAGTTTTACTGAAAAATAATCAAATCAACAATTCTATTAGCCAATGCTTGAAGGTGTTAGGCCACTTTAAACTTATTCTCATTTTACTTCTGTAAGCAACAACGCGTTAAATTGGCTTAAATAATTACCCAATAGAAGAAAAAACACTAATACCTAATAACACGTTTAACGGCAGTTACAAGGGTAATATTTTACTAGTTTAACTAGGTAAGTATACTAAATATTTTTAGACAATTATCCACTCAGCTCGGGACAAATTGATATCTATGCTTGGCTTATCATTAGGATTAAAGATGGCCGATACGCTCGAGTTGGCCCACCAGAGCAATCACGGTCGCGGAAACAAAGTAGCTGAATGCGAAATGTATTCCGCGTTGAGTTTTGCTGCTCGTTTAGTGATTGGATTAATAATAGTAAAATTACCATAAATATTACAGGTTTCTTCTCTTTTCTCATATATTACTTTCTTGTTTTATTTATTTGCGTATTTTTTGAATAGCACACCTATTTAATAAATGGATATGAGATAGAGATATATAAATTACTGCTTTAGAATAACCAAGAGTGACATTAAAATCATTTGTGAAAAACTTGTGGATTTAAATGGATTAAGCTATACAGGGTTGTTCACCATATACGACACGGAGTATTATAGCTAAACGATTAGATTTTTACAAATTGTAAGTTTTGAGTTCGTTGAAGGACTATTAGAGCTACAATTTAAAAATATTTTTACAAGATACAGAGTGTCCCAAATAAGTAAAAAATATCAAAGTTGTATTTTTTTAAATGAAATACCCTATATATAATTTCATTTTTAGTTTCTGCGATTAAAATAAAGGTAAATTTGATTAAGGTTTATCACACTTAAACCTTACCGTTTTTGAAATATTTTCAATTTTGTGAAATTGCAGTAAAAATTTTAAGGCTTCATTTCTCCAAGGGTATCAAAGTTTTTAATACTAAATATTTACTGAAGTTTAACTATTGATCAGTTATTGTGTTGCAATAATAGAAATAATACTACCTCATACAGAGTGTCTATAAATTTATTTTAAATAATATCTAGTTTAAACGGCAATAACTTCTTTAATTTAAATGGAACACCCTGTATATTTTATGAGAATCAGATGCACAATTGAATTGTCTATCAAATAGTATTATATCATTTTTTACCTATGTCTTCAGGTTTTCGTAGAAAATGCATTTTCTTATAATTTAGACCTCAATTATCAATATAGCCATGGAATATTGATATTTTAGATTGTTTTTAAAGCAACAAATGTACAAACACAACAAAATGTGCAGATGCTAAAAGCGATAATATTACCAGCCTATTTGTATACAAAAATAAAACTATTTAAATCTTTATAAAAAAGTATACCATTAATTAAATATAACACCATTATTTCCGCCCAAATATTAATTAATTACATATTTAATTGTGTTAGTTAATAAATTATTCTAAATAAATGTGGATTTGGAATCAGAAATCAATATAATAATAAGTTATGAAAATGAACGTTTCTGTTGTTATAAAATAAGCATTCGTCAAAAAATGAAATAACATTTTTAAGGTGTTACTTTTTACCGCACTATCTAATGCACATACAAAATTCAGTTTCTTAGTATTTGGAGCAATTATTATTAATCCACGCAAACAGTCAATTAATGTAGTTTGAATATACTCGAATCATATTAATTGGTCCTCTTTTACAAGTATTTAAACAATTTTTTTTATTTTTAATGACATAAACGAACTATATCGACAATATTAGTATCTGTACCCTTTAAAAATTTGTTATATCTTTAAAAAAAATCTAAAATGTCAATATTCCATGGCTATATTGATAATTGAGGTCTAAATTATAAGAAAATGCATTTTCTACGAAAATCTGAAGACATAGGTAAAAAATGATATAATACTATTTGATAGACAATTAAATTGTGCATCTGATTCTCATAAAATATACAGGGTGTTCCATTTAAATTAAAGAAGTTATTGCCGTTTAAACTAGATATTATTTAAAATAAATTTATAGACACTCTGTATGAGGTAGTATTATTTCTATTATTGCAACACAATAACTGATCAATAGTTAAACTTCAGTAAATATTTAGTATTAAAAACTTTGATACCCTTGGAGAAATGAAGCCTTAAAATTTTTACTGCAATTTCACAAAATTGAAAATATTTCAAAAACGGTAAGGTTTAAGTGTGATAAACCTTAATCAAATTTACCTTTATTTTAATCGCAGAAACTAAAAATGAAATTATATATAGGGTATTTCATTTAAAAAAATACAACTTTGATATTTTTTACTTATTTGGGACACTCTGTATCTTGTAAAAATATTTTTAAATTGTAGCTCTAATAGTCCTTCAACGAACCCAAAACTTACAATTTGCAAAAATTTAATCGTTTAACTAGAATACTCCGTGTCGTATGTGGTGAACAACCCTGTATATTTCCTGTCATAATAATTATCTATAGATAGATAATATTGTTTCTTTTTCTTTCAGTACTTTGCTCTATACAGAGTGTTGGCGACCTATCGTTTGTACAGGGTGGGCCAAATTGGAGGTTTTTAAAGGGAAACACTCTTTTCTATAGGAGATAGACAAGAACTAATATCGGTGTGAGGAAATCAATTTTTATCAAAAACTAGCATGTACCCGCGACTTCGTTTGCGTCGAATTAATCATTTATAATGGTGATGATAAATCAAAGCAAGAATTTCCATTAACATACAAACTGGATAAAATTTTCTCACATTTATGTCAGCATGAGAAAAAACAATCGAGAAACCCCTCCTTATCGAACCTCTACACCCCACAGTCAATCCGTTTGCCAAAAATCAGCTTTAAACGTCATATTTACACCCTGTATAATTTTTTAAAAATCTTAAAATATGTAAAACAACAAAATAAAATATATGTGTATAAGGGTTTTTCCGAAAAACTCACCGGTTTTTAAATAAAAAATATTCTAATATTTGAGGGGCGGTTTCACCTCCTTAGAATTCGAGTTTCGAAAAATCCCTTCTTTTCGAACCTCTACACCCTAAAGTCAAACCGTTTTCCAAAAATCAGTTTTTTACGTCAAGCGCTTTAAGCAGGATCGCGATTAATCAATGACCAGATTTTTCGAAACACCCTGTATACACTTTTAAAAAATCATAAAATATGTAGAAAAGCAAAATAAAATATATGTGTTTAAGCGTTATTTCGGAAACTTGACCGTTTTTTGAATAAAAAAATATTGTAATATTTGAGGGGTGGTTTCACCCAGGGGGGTGACAGTAAACCGGAAAATTGGAAACAGTTGTGGCGCGGTTCTACCCAGGCAGAAAGCATGGCCTTCTAGACTGTCCTAGACAAAAATCTGAATATTTCTATATGATTTCTGTCAATTTCTGCTACGGAACATTTTTATGCACGTCGGCGTCCTGTTCTTTTGTCTGTGTGTCAGCGTCAGCTCCCGAGGCCTCTGGCAAGGTCGGGCGCCATTTTAATTTTTGCCGTTTAGATTTGATTGGAAGGTTGTTTCTGATATTTCGGCTGAAATTTATAAGTACAAAGATGTTTTTTGGTATAAAGTTCCTTGTTAACACTCTAATAAAGTATATATGATATTAATTACATGAAGAAAATGATGAAATCGACGTTTCTGCGTGTAATAGGTATGGGCCATATTATATGTAAAAATAGATAATATGTTAACTGTTTTTATATTTTTTTAGCTTTAAACCCAAGGATTTTGGGATATTCTTTGCCAAGGATTTTTCCGTATCTCTCCTTTAAAGACTGATCGGTGATTTGAAAGCAATTGAAAGCAAGTTATACAAGGTAAATTATGATTATTGAACTATTATTAGCCTATATTAATTTTCTACAAGATGAACAGAAATGCGTGATTACATATCACATAGGTACCTATTATGTATTTTCATAGCAATAATGCTATAAATCTATGTATGTAGATTATTTTTAAAATACAAATGAGGTATTAGATGTATATGTATTATATTTTTTATTCATTTTATTTTCATTCAAGTCCTGTTTGATTTAATTCACAAAAGTCTTATGTACCTATATTTATATTTTTTACATATTTTTTTGATTCCAGGTTTTGTGTGGGTTCCGGATGCCTTTTTCCTGCTTCCAGTTATTTAGTTTTATGCCCGTGAAGCTGTGAAAACATTTATTTATCTTCAAGTTTCTGTAAGTCAATGCACTGTTACTTTACTAATTCAGTTTAACACAGCATCTCTGATATTATTTAAATATTTGATATTGATACAGTAGTTTATTGGATTATAGCTCTTTAATTGTGTTGATTTGCATATTTACATTGTTCTAAATTCTAAATAAATATTTTTGAGTAATTTTGTTGTATTATTTACTACTAGAAAGAGTAAAAAGTATATTAACCCTCATTTAAACCTCCTGAACAGCCCGCCATTAAAAACCGGAAACGGAAATAAATTTCATAAAATTGAAATTGTCATGTCTATGTCATGTCAAATGTCCCAGCCGCCATATCTGAAAATTAGTTACCCAGGCAGTCACGCTGTTTCCATAATTTAACATTGACTTGACACTTCTTCTTGTATTTATTATTTTATGGTTTCACCCTCTTGGAGCTGGAATTTCGAAAAATCCCTTCTTATCAAACCTCTACTACACCCTAGAATCAACCTGTATGCCAAAATTGAGCTTCTTACGTTGAGTGGTTTGAGCAGGATCGTGATTAATCAGTGAGTCAGTCACTTAAGGATTTTATATACAGGGTGTCCCAGAAATAAGTGCAAATATTTTAACTGGTAGTATAGTTCAATCCCAGAAACACGCCATTGAGGTTTTTTTCGCGAAAAAAAATTTTTGAAAATTCAAAATTTTTTGAAAATTTTTTTGGAATTTTTTTTAGTTTTTAGTTGAAAAACATAATTTCTTGATAATATGAAAACATAGATATTAGATTAAATTTACAAGAAAGAAAATCCAGAAAAGATCCAGTGGTTCTCAAAAGTT
This sequence comes from Sitophilus oryzae, assembly GCF_002938485.1. Lineage (NCBI taxonomy): Eukaryota > Metazoa > Arthropoda > Insecta > Coleoptera > Curculionidae > Sitophilus > Sitophilus oryzae. Next base: position 91,583 of record NW_022147564.1, read on the forward strand.
TAGCAAAAAATCATTTTTTTTGGAAATTTTCAAAGTAAAATAACTCCGTTATTTTGGACTTATTTGAAAAACGATAAAATAGAAAATCTGTTTCTTTTATCGAGATCTACCACCCCTTAAAATATTTGCACTTATTTCTGGGACACCCTGTATTAGTACCGATATGATGGTGAAAACCGCACATGGACATCTGCTTCGGTTCTCGTGTTTCGGAGTTCCAGGGTGTTTTTCAAAAATTTAACAAATCGTTTTTAAAATTTAACCAAACCAAACTTTTTTGCTATGCAAAATCCTGTATTTTTATGAAAACATTTCCAAAGCACCTTTTTACGTAGAATTTAATTGTTTAAGTATCATTTTTTCAAAATTAATAATTTAAAACTTATCAACACAAAATTTGATTTTTTATGTAGAACATCCTGTATATTTCTAATTCACTAAAAAAAATTAAAATTACCCTCGAAATTACCTGTCCAAAAATATAGCATACGTGATATTTTGCTCGATTCCTCTTCGAGATATAAAGTTTTTAAAAATTCTCTTACTTTGAATAAGTAGGCTGTAACGGCGCCGGCGCCGACTGTAATGCAAAAAAATTCTAGCTGTGAACAGCAATGAAAACGAAAATAATATTTGCAATGCGTGATGCAGAATTGTGTGACAATTAAAATCATATTTAACAATATCAACACATTTAAACTATATCTAATAACAATAAAAATAAATAGCAAACCATGACATGAAATTTTGCTAGAGGTGTTCGGCATGTCGACCGTCTTCAGTTATGGACAGACGTTTTTGAACATTTCTCGCGAAATTCATTAACTCAGTCGGTGGTAAAAGATACTCTCGCATAACCGCTAAATTAGCGGCCAATTTAAAAATATATATAAACCTTTATTCTTCCGCAAAGATAAAAATCCACAGGCGCTAAATTCATTGTGCGGCCTCAGCGCGGAGGCCTCGACGACCAACGGCTGGTATCTTGGTTACCTATTCAATTATTCTCTAAATTGGCTGCAAAAATTTGCTCATAACTTCAGCGTTTTGAGGCGATACCTAGTCGTGCTTTAAAAATATATTTTAGAGTTCCTTTAGAGGGAGACCATATCAATAAGGGGTCCAAAGCCTTAAAATCGTATTTCGAAAGGGACTACGAATATAATAAAATATCAAGTATAGGTAATTTTAAGTTATTTTCAGTTAATTAAAATTATACAGAGTGTCCTCTATAAAAAATCAATTTTTCTGTTAATAATTTCTAAATTATTAATTTCGAAAAAAAATACTGAAACCAATAAATTCTACGTAAAAAGGTGCTTGGAAATGTTTTTGATAAAAAATTGAGCTCCAGACACCGATATCAGTTTTCGTCTATCTCCTATAGAAAAGGGCGTTTCCCTTTAAAAGCGTCCAATTTGACCGACCCTGTACCTACGTGTGATGTGTGTCATCAGTGATCTTGAGATAATTACGGGACTGTGTACACGGGACCTACAGTATATGGCCGAATCCTAACGGCACTATTTGAGAGGCCGTACGGGACAAATATACCTACTCAGGGTGGTTTACAATTTTTTTTCTTGAGCACTGAAAAAAAGGATCTCTCAGTCGAAATGAATATGACTTTGACCCAAAAGATTGGCGCTTTTCAATAGGGCCAAGAACGACGTTTCTTTGCCCAAAGCATTAACTATCTTTTCATAAGCTTTAAAAAATTACTTTAGAGAATAGAAGAATCAGAAAAATCAGTCCAAAGTATTTTACTCTTGACCCAAAATGAATATGCAAAGAAGTTCTTGCTACAAGAACAATAGTCTCTTTGATTCATGCAAAAATTCTTGATTGAAAAGGGACATTTCTTGATTAAAGAGACACTTTTCTTAAACCAATTGCGAATACTATTGACTCAACTAAAATTTATTTTGATCTAAGAGAAGTCTATACGGGCATATTACGAGGTATATTATTTTCTGATAAATTTAGGTTTTCCTGGTCTGTAGTAAGTAAAGTGATATTATTTTCCTCGATAGTAGGTAGTTATTTCTGCTTCTTCACTCCTTGGTATTTTTTGGGGTGGTTCATCACTCTACAAATTACAAAAAAAATGTTACATCACGATTAATCAAAGTAAAACAAATAAATTATTAAAATTATAAGCTTTAGTCACATTTTGAATTTTTTAATACGACGACTTGAAATTCTAAAATTTTTGTAATTATTTACATAAAAAAAAATCGATACCTATATTCTTATTCTATCTATAGTCATGCATGCATTATCTAAACAGGTACATAGGTAAATGTCTCTTACCATGAAATATAGCAAATAAATGCTCTAATTTTCATTTTTTCAGAAACTCCTTTACAGAATCCATATATCCTAAAATTTCTCCATAAAAAATGACAAATGCATGTTAATAACGATCACTAATTTGTTATACGATATGCGTTTAAAAAGCAAATTGTGCAAAATTCCAAGTGGAAAATTCCAAGCAACAAAACCCGTGCGTACTATGATGTGCGACCTATGAAATACGACGTACGACTGATCGAACTGCCGACTGATTGTATATACCGTCCTTCGTCATCGTCTTTGCGTCTCGTTATTATTTTTCATCAAAAGAGTATTTAGCTATTGGAAAAATAACCATATTTCTTGAATGAAGTACTTCCTAGCGTATTTTTCTTTTATTATCTTAAAACAAAGTAACTTGCACTTGGTTGAATGAAAATAGATTCAAGAGAAATTTTCGAATTTTTCAAGAGAACCAGTTTTCTTGACTTAGGAGAGTTTTTCTTCAGGCAAAATATTTTCTTTTACGCTAAAATAAATTCTCTTGCCACTAAATATTTTTTTTCAAGAACGATGACGACTTTAGTTCAAGTCTATCTTTTTTATCAGTGAGGTGGCGCCTCACTGATAAAAATATTAATACTTACGGTATTAATAAACAATGTAATTTAAAAATCATAGTATGCCTCATCTCTAATCGTAAGTCGACAGGGTATTAATGAATAGGCTGTGGTAAAGTTATGCTCTTGATTATGGTACACACGCCACTGCAGTGTAATACGACAAACTGATAAACTGGGCATCTCTGAAGAAATCTTTAAATTGCTCTCTCAATAACTGTCTATTAACTTAAATGTAATTATCACTTATGTATGTACCTCAGGGCTTTCCTATGATTTAAATATGATCAATGTAATGTGAAACCATAATTATGTTAGTTTATTTGACTTGCGTTCTTAATAGACGTGTGCCTAAAGCGCAATTTTCTTTTCACTTTGGTCGACTTTAATGCGCGTGGTTATTTCAAAAATATATTCGTTAGATTATTTCAAAACTAATTAACAGAACTAAGGTTAACATTTTAGTTAACATATTTATTTGCCATTTTTTTTATTTATGCTAAAATGTTTTCTTCTTTTTCTCCTTATGGTGCCGATGCGCGTTACCAATGTAGGCGATCATCATAGTTATCCGGACTTTGTTTGCAGCAATCCGGAATAGTTTTTCTGGTCCTCCTCGTCTAAAGATTTTCCTTGTACTATTATTTGTAACAATTCATATCTTCCTTGGTTTCGCATGATATGCCGCAGTTTGCGCGCTTTAATTGTGGTCATCACTTCCAGATCTTTTTTCACTGTCCTGAAAACCACGAAGTTTTCACTTTTGCCGTCCGAGAGATTTTCGGGACACAAAAAAAATACGTAGACGTGAAAACTCATTTCCTGGAATATTTGGAACAAAGCTTGCAAGTCTAAGCTATAAAGTATTAAATTTCATTTCAGCGATCGAACTGGTGACATTTTTATTTCTTTATTTCAGTTTTATTTTCTAAAACGCCTACCTATTTTAGATTTACAACTTTTGATATATTAAGACATCTTTTTATTTAAATAGATCTCTATCTGCTTTATGCTATTGGCTATAGGCCTCAAAACAACTGAAGTTAAGTTATTTTTTGATAAAATAGAACCCATAGAAGAAGTAAAATTCAATTGATGGTTATACATAATTTTATTGTGAAACAATAACTGGAATAATATGGAGGCGATATCCAATTTTGTTGGTCCGACAGTTGGGTCAACCAAGTTAAACTTATGTAGGCCGCTTTACTTAACTTATTAGATAAAAAAAGTATCATCGAATTTTTTTGAAATTAACATAACGTTGATATTGATCATAGATATAAAAGAAAATAACCATCTACAAGCCATACCAATTAATATTTTAGTTACGTAATCGAGGGTTCGATTTTTAAATTCATTGTTGCCAACTATGGACATATTCGGCGCCGGTCTAACTCATGTCTAACTAACTGGAATTTAAATTTCCCGGTGGGGATTTTGCCACATTTATTTATTTATTTCCTGACATTGTTATTTGTTTTGTCACTTTAGTTTTGTATTACGAGTTTTTTGCGCGCGATTTGGCGAGCCACGAGTGGCGCGTCGTGGGAATGAGAGCGCTCATCGATGCGACGAGCGGCTCGGCTCGGCGCGGTCTTCCGGCCAGTTGTCGGTAATCGGTAAATGTGGCACAAGTCAAAGGATGAACGAGCATCGCAGGCTTGACTTTTCTGAACTTGTTGAATCATTTCCTACAATTCCCACGTAGGTTTGTATTAAACAAAAATGTTTTGCAGTCTCAGTAGCGTTCTTCATATCGTCGCAGAATAATCGTTTAGATAGGTGTATTTTTTTGCAAATTAAGTTTCTCATTTATTTATTTTTTGAAGAATGGAGTGGTCAAATGAACTGGTTATAGAATTTTTGGAACTTTACGAGGGAGAACCAGCAATTTGGAATCCAAAAGACCCAAACCACAAAAATAGAAATGTTATTCATGATAGTTGATAGTTGGAAAAGAATTGAAACTAATTTAAGTTGCAGCGTTTTTTATAAAACATTACCACTGCGAACGGCAGCTTTTCATCGGAGAGCAGTCGTAGGTGAGGTATTTCACTAGAGAGAAAACTAATCAATAACAATAAACAAAAAAATATAGATATTGGGCGCCAGGCATGTACAGAGAAAGAAAACACAGTTGTATATTACTTAAAACTAATGACTATATTTATTCATGATGTTCTTTGCTGGACATCATGGACTCATTGTAGAGTTCTAATAAATATATAGTGGTTATATGTCAAAAAAAATGGTGTTAAGAGTTGTACTAAATATCTATGAAAGTAATACCATTACAAGACGTAATGTAATGAAACCTAAGATCTAAATCATATTTTAAATATTAAATCGACATGAATGTTCTTAACAATCTAACCACTAAACATAGTCTGTACGATATTACTTAAGATGGACGTTATTGTTTAAGACTGAAAATGTTTTAGATGTTAAATGTAAAACTAGAACTTAAATCTACACTTAGCTGTTCTTTATGTAATCTTGCTTCAAACAGTAACAGCGTGAGGTGGGCTCGCATCTCTTTACTCGGCCATCCAATACAACAAAAGGGGACAGAATAAGGACACCATGAAATAATACAGCCGTAACTACTAACTAGTTTATAGATGGGAACGAAGCAGCATGGGGCTCAAGCTACATCCACGCTGGGGCACTTTATATGTAAGAAAAATCATTCCTACTGGGGACACTCGTCCACAGGACATCCGTACATAGGATAATGGTACAAGGGAACACTACCCGTACCTTGGACCATAACCTAGGACAATAACCTTGGAGCCTAAAAATATGAAACTCTTGTTTAAAACCAAACAAGGTCTAATAAACAAAATATACCTACCTCGAATTACTTCCGAGGGCTCAATAATAAACAAAGAAACTGTCCTTTCTTCCAAAAGGGACGCCAACGTGCCAGCAAAATACAAGTTGGGACACCCAAAACTCTACCCTAAAAATATGCAGTAATAATATCGAATCTAAAAGGATAATATTTCATCTTTACCTGTTGCTTTGCAATAGCAGCTGATTCAGATTATACAGCAAGATTTAAATAATCACCATTTCTAAAAGCCGGGATGGTTAGGTTAGGCTACAGAGCGCTAAAAGCAAAAGTGAGTGCACAGCACAGAGAGTTGACAGAAACGATATTGACAGCGCCTCCACAGAGCGATAACAGGGTTGTGTCAAACGATAACAGGGTTGTGGACTAGAGAGCGTAAAAATTACGCCAAGCGCGTCAAATAAATTATCCGGCCTGAACGATAGGGAATCCGGTGATGATACGCCAGACATCATATATTATATATTATATATAAAAAACATGTAACGAACTTAAAACGTTACACAGTGTCAAATGCACGGTGGCGGAACTTAAAAAGAAGAAAGAAGCATTGATGGCAATTTTTAGAAAACTGTGCCAAAAAGTAAAAGCAACCACTGGAACTGGCACAGGGACTATCGACATTTTTAAACCGGACTGGTTTGCATATGAATACATGCACCGATTTTTACACGGAATTTTTCCACCATCGTCTTTTTCTTCTTTCTTTGTTTTTATTTAAATTATATTCAACACTCATTAAAATAAAACTTGCTGCAATACGCTGTTTTTGTTGCAATCTCATTATTTGTTCTTCCCTTCACGATGTTGACTACACACTGCCACAAACAAATATACACTGCACCGTTTTCACGACTATACAACTTGGCAAGTCCAGTCGACAGTCGTCGAAAATAAGAATAGACGCGCGCCGCGCCGCGCCGTGGGAAAGAACCACGCTCGCTGACTCGCCACTTGGCGAACTGACTTGCCAAACCGAAATTCGCCAAGTCCCGCGTCGTGGGATGCCGGTTTTACAGAGTTTTGCCAAGTTGAGCATAGCCGTACCATTCTTTGCTAGAAGGTATTAGTGGAACTTTTGACCACCCTGTAACTTCATTGCGGATAAAGCAGCAATATTAATTTTAACTAAACATGAGGACATACTATAACTAGCTAGAATACCAAAATATCTAATAATTATAACTCATAGTTTATGAATTATCGCTTGTCAAATTCCTTTAATTTTGACATTGCCTCACTGACACATCATCAAATTCTAAGGAATTTCTAGATGTGGCACAAACTTCAAATTTTGAATTTTAAGGTAGCTTTAAGCTTGCAACCAAAGGAAAAACCTCAAAAATATGCATTAAAAGTTAGTTGTCTAGCTGCTACCGGTGAATTGACTTTCCAGTCGAGAAAAAAAAAAGAAAAAGGTAGCCATGTGAATGTAACAACAATAAATTCAAGGATTCTCTAGAATTCCTCAATTTTTTTTTTTGACTTCGATAGTGACTCACTCACCAAATCATCAAATTCTAAGGAATTTCTAGATGTGGCACAAACTTCAAATTTGAATTTTAGGTAGCTTTAAGCTTGCAACCAAAGGAAAAAAATGAAAACCTCAAAAAATATGCATTAAAAGTTAGTTGTCTAGCTGCTACCGGTAATTGACTTTCCAGTCGAGAAAAAGAAAAAATTGTATGTGAATGTAACAACAATAATTCAAGGATTATAAATTAGTTCCACTCAATTTTTTTTTGACTTCGATAGTGACTCACTCACCGTCATCAAAATTCTAAGATATTTCTAGAAAAAGGTAGAAAACTAAAATTAATCGAAGAAGTCTCTTCTTATTTTATTTAAATATAAATGAAACAACAATACAACAAACAACAAACTTCTTTGACTTCGAAAGTCATTTACTTACCGTGATCAAAATTCCAAGGTACATCTAGAAGTGTTAGAAACTTAAAATTTTGAGTCAGTTTATTTTATTTAGTTTCTCTTTAAGCATCTATTCAACAACTTTGATACAAATTGTTAGTATCAATATTAGATTTGTTTATTTCTGTAATACTTATAATTACTTGGCAATTGCACGGCATCATAATTAAAAAAGAATGAATAATCTACCATTTCGATTACTAAGTAAATCTAAACAGTTCCCTTTAAGAATAAAGTTTTTATAAATATATATATATATATATATATATATATATATATATATATATATATATATATATATATATATATATATATATATATATATATATATATATATACTATATATATATATATATATATATATATTATATATATATATATATATATATATATATATATATATATATATATATATATATATATATATATATATATATATATATATATATATATATATATATATATATATATATATATATATATATATATATATATATATATATATATTATATATACCACTCTCTTTCTCTTTATATATATATATATATATATATAGATACCATCGATTTCCATTACTCTTTAGTAAATATGATGCTTTTAAGTTCTGCATAAAAATATAACAACATATATATATATATATATATATATATATATAACATATATATATATATATATATATATATATATATATGATGCCCATCGATTTCCATTATATTAGTAAATATGATCTTTTAAGTTCTACTGCATAAAAGAAAGGGAATGGCAGGATGAGTGGGCAGGTACACCTTCAAAGCTTTGCGCAATAAAACAGGATCCGTCAACCCCATCCTTACGTATTGCACTAGGACGAGCGGATGAATCTAGAGTGCATCGTCTTCGTATTGGGCATACTGCGGTGACTCATGCATATCTGCTTAACAGAGAAATACCTCCAATGTGTCTAGTCTGTGATGTTGAGTTGACAGTAATTCACATTATATGTGAATGTCCTCAATATACGGTGGAAAGGAATAGATTCGATATACGTGGTGAAATTCGTAATAATTTAACTGAAGTAGAAAAAATTAAAATATTTTGAAATTTATGAAAGATATTAATATATACCACCAACTGTGATACTCGTCTGTGATACCCAAAACCAACTGTGATATTGTGATGTAAACAATTACCTATTTTTCTTGTTGTTTGTTTTTTGTTGTCTATTTTTTTGTGTTTAGTTTTTTATCCTTTTGTCACTCAATTTGAAATGTATGTGTCAGTGTGGTTTTGTGAATTTTGAATTGCCCTTTTAAGATTGAATCCCTTGAGGATATTGGGATGGATCCCTGTAATTGCATTGTTGTTAACAATAACAAGTTGTATATGGCTAATGATCCTGGTGATCGATGCCTAGGGAAAAAAAAACATAAAGTTTTTTAATTAGCAGAGAATATAATATCGTGCAATTGCCAAGTTATTATAATCATTACAGAAATAAAAATGTCTAATATTGGTACTAACAATTTGTGACAAAATTGTTGAATAGGTGCTTAAGGAGAGACTAAATAAAATAAACTGACTTGGTTTTACATGAAATCTCACAACTTTTTATAGTGGAGGAATTGTGTTACGAGATTTGACATTTTTTTACATTCTATGTTTTTGATGGTATGAAAATTTATATGTTAAATGTCAGCAATTGTTATTGCCAAGTCAATTTGGCGCCATTTTTTTCGACTCTACTGTATAGTGATTGAAAAAGTTTTAAAATACATTTTTAAAAACATGGTAATTTTAACATTTGTTTTTAACACTAGTGAGTAAACTTATAAAGATACTACTTAGAGAACTAGTGTGGATTTGTGTGCGCACTTTAAGTACGTTGGGTGAGTGTAATAATTTATTGTAGTCCGGGTACCGAGGCACTAAAATGTATTTGGTACCGAGTGACCAAAAATCTTTGGAATGGTGGAAAAATTTATCTTTTAAGAACAGACAGACGAAAGAGTTCATAGTAGAACATTTGTCAAAGTTATGGCGAGACCAAGATAAGCAAAAAGAGACTGTGACTGTAAAAGGTGTAGTGGATCTACTAACAGGAAATTGTAACCTTAATCTAAAGCGGACGGGATTGACAAGACAGAGCACATTTTCTGTTAGTGAGCAAACCTGGCAAATGTGCGATTCTTTATTTAAAAGCAATGATAAGCCATTGACAAAGACCTACATGGAGGCTTTCAGTCTGTAGAAAGGATGGAACTGAAGAAGAATGGGAATAAGCTAGAGGTCAGACAAGAACCATAATAGAAAAAGTTGCAGTGGAACAGGAATAGCCGCCTCAGAAATCTAATCTTTATCTAACCATATAAAGAAGTTGCAAATTTTGACAGTTGATTCAAACAGTAGCTTTTAATAATACAAAACCTGTCAGTTGCTACTAAAGAACTTAATACTCAAAGGAGCTAAGCAAATTACCAAGATGTGCTTGACAAAACTAAAACTATTTATGTTACAAAAGGCATACTCTATATAAACGCATATTTGTTTAATCAAATTTTATTCCACAATAAAAAATAATTATCTTCAAGAAGTATAGTACCATAAGTATAGTGCTTTATTAGTAGTAGAGTTTAGATTTTGAAACATTCTCTAACTCTATATGAATTCAGGTCGTACACCTTGCATATTAAATCAATGCACTGAATAAAATGTTTAGTATGCACTCGAACATAAACTTTCGATTGTCTGTAAAAACTTACACCCATCTAATCTGGGAACAAGCTCAAATTTATATTAACATTATGCGTTATCTTGTTAATAGGAAAATTACGAAATATTTAACTGACTATTTGTATACCCTCTATGTGAAGCTGACCCGATATGGAAGCTTCAATATGGAATATTTTATATGAAATTTACCGTTCGGGTGATGCAAATTCTATAAATATAGATTTTTATGCATAGCAAAAAGCTTGGGAAATATATATATACATATATATATAATTGCATAAGAATGTGATTTGTAAATAAAAAATATATAAATACAAGATGTGGAGTGCGATAAACTCAGAACGGGTGTGGTCGAAGAAAGTCACTTACCATCGTGTAAAATTATTGTGCCCACATAAACTTTCTTATAGAATGATGATATTATCTTTCGCGATTTATAGTATTTAATGCCGTACTGTTAGAGTTATTATAAAATATTTTTATTATTTGTTGCAATAGGAAAATTCAATTTAAAAATAAAAATACAATTATTGTGTGTTTATCTTGAGTAATACATGCCATTTAAAACTGAGAATTTATTCGAAGATATTCGGCAAGAATTGAAGTAACACATTTTTAGCTTTGAGTGTAAGTTAATTGCACTTATGTTGTAAACTTTGATATGGGTTTCGAAAGGTCTCACTTTTAAAAGAGTAATATTGTATAAGATTTATCTTTTAGACTAGTTTACTTGCCAGCTTCGTACCACCTAACAGTGAAGTAAAATGCAGTGATTTTTTGTCAGTCTTGTGACAGGGATGACCGATTCACCGAATGATTTGGAATTATTAAGACCAATCAAATGTCCTCCATATACATATATTTTGATATCAATTAAACTTTACGTCATCGAGGGAGCGATTTTAAATTCACTGTTGTCAATCATGAGGTCAGTCAAGGGTTTGCCCCCGTATTAGAGGAAATTCAAAATAAATATACCACTATTGTGCACACATTTTGCACAATTTTGCACACCATAAATGATATTTTGCACACTTACCTAAGAGAAACCAGGGCTTTTAAACGGGGGGCAACTATGACCGTTCCCCATTTGTTAAGAAATTGATTTATTTCTATGTACATCGATTCGGCTAATTTTGCACAATTTTGCACACCTGTTTTTGAATTTGCACACCCTTTTGACGAAAGTTATAAGCGGTTGAAAATTTGAAATTTCTCCCCATCTGTGACTAAGGGTGGTTGTTATCCATCCAAAACAAGATCATGTTTTTGTTTTCTCATTTTTGGATTTTTATCCTGATTAAAGTTATGGTTTGAAAAATTCGAAGTGTAGAAGATAACTTAATAGTCGTAAAAGCTCATCGTAACTTTGTTATATTTTATGTCCCTTAAGTGCTGTTAAGAATGTGAGTTTTGTTCATGTAAAAATAACTGTTTATATGCAGTACAGATCCCACTAAGAATAGCTCTCGGCTGTATCTCGGAAAGTATTAGCCGTAGCGGCTGCGAAAAAATATTTATAACTAAAGCGGCTATGGGAAATTGCTGGAAGTATTTTTTCAAGTTTGTAGAACGACGCTAGGGGGCGCAACTGCAACAAAAAATAAGAAAATGGTGTTTTTACACAATTTTGCCTAGATAAGGTGTACTATAAGTAACAGCTTCATAATCTTCAGTAAATTTTGAATATTTTTTGTTAGAGCCATTTTTTCCTATCTACCAAAATAAAGTGGTGGGGGAAGGTTAGATATATCTTTATTTAAATGTTAATAACTCCGGACTGGATGATCAGAATCCAACAAGCGAGGGCTCGTTTAAAAGAGCCTTTCTTACTCTGTATCGTACCATATAAACAATAATAATAAGCTTTTGAACGTAGACGCTAGGGGGCGTTGTCTTGCAATTTAACAAACATTGCGCGTTTTTTCAAAAAAATGAAATGCAATAGTATATGTAATTTTAGCTGATAGTAAAGAGTAGTAAAAGCTTAAAAAGTCAGCGAAAACCGCATCTTGATATCTTCTTTCAAACCGAAGATATTAGCAAAATTATAATAATTACCAAAAAATAAGCCCTTAATTACCTTATTTTTACAACACGGTATCAATAGCCCTCTTGAAAATGGTTCTAACAAAAAAAAATCCAAAATTTACTGAAGATTATGAGACCAGTATTATAGTACCCATTATCTAGGCAAAATTCTGTAAAAATCTATTTTTCTTATTTTCCACTCTTTGATTGCGCCACCACAACGGCTTGAAAACAATTTCAGCATTTTCTGGCCCCAGTTATGAATGACCTTTTTTTTCCGTAAACCCGGCTAATATTTTCCCAGTATTCCGAGACACGGCCGAGCTGTTCTTAGTGGGACACCCGGCTAACACCCATTCCTCGGTTGATTATACGAAAACGGAAAGATGTAGAAACGAAATATTTTATGGATATATCTTGGGAAAGCAATGTGCATAATTTAAAATTATTTGAAATGTACAGGGTATGTCAGAACTAAGATCCACACCAAAGTTACATTTTTTTCTTATGGAACGCTTACCGGGTACATTTTATGTCATATTTGAATCCTTGGACACAAATTAAAGTCATTTATTGTAATGGTTAAATATGTTTGCAAGCTTTTGGTTTTTTTTTGCCTAATAGGTTTTTTATAAAACCCACACTACCAGTTCTGCAAAATAGACTAGTGGGTTTTCAAAGAAACGCTTATAAGCAGAGGCACGCAACTAGGGGGGCAGGAGGGGCTTAGCGACCCCAGATGACCCAGGTGTGTCGTATAAAATTGGTTTTAACCTTACATCAATATTAGGTTTTTTTTATAAACGACACTACCAGCTCTGCAAAATAGACCAAGTGGGTTTTCAAGGAAACGCTTATAAGGAAGATTCCTATTTGGATATCTTTGAGCATATATAAGCCCTTGAGGCCAAGAAGCATTTTTTCTCACAAAATAAAATCACTAGTAACATATCCATTCCTTCTGCATGCCAGCAGATATTGCTTTATTTTTCTTGATAAAATAATGAATATTCTACTAATAATGAATATTAAACTATTTTAGGTACATTCAAGTATACTGTTATATATTATAAATAATAATGTTCATAAACTGATCAATTTTAAAAATAGTTACTGTCACTAGAAAACTGGCCGTGGCGACACCAGCCATCTTGATTGCCATTTTATTTAAAGATAGCTTTTTATTCAAAATCTGAGCTAGATATGTATAGGAAACCCTAATATAGTTCGAAAGAGCATTTGAGTCTAGTTCGATTTATTTAAAAAAATACAGGGTGTTGCGTTTGAAATAACGAAGTTTTTATATAAAATAATAATATATCCTTAAAATAGATCTGCAATTTTTGGTACCCGGTATAAATTTAAGGAAGTAATAACATTTTTCAGTGAAGTTTATTTCTCTACTATTTAAATAAACGGTAAATATCGGTATCTTAAATTATACAGGGTGTTCAAAATTCTATGGCAAACTTTCTAAAATATAAAATAATTTTTCTTCGTTTTTTTTAAAGGAACACTCTGTAGATTACTTTTTTATTAGATCGAGAATTAAAAAATGAACAATTTTTTGTATTTGAAGTATTTCAAAATTTTTAACCGTTTCGCCGATACTCGCGATATTATTTCATCATTATGGCCCTTTCAACGGTAAAATACGAGAGAAAAATCATTGGGTGACGATAAAAATTTACTGTGGAAAATGCCATATGAAATATAAAACCATGAACATCTGCGAAACCGTTAAAAATGTTAAAATACTCTAAATACAAAAAATGTGAATTTTTAATTCTCCATCTATTAAACAAATCATATACAGGGTGTCCCATTTAAAAAAAATGATTTTATATTTTAGAAAGTTTGGCGTAGAATTTTGAACACCCTGTATGATTTAAGATTCCGATGTTGATAGCGAAGTAAGTGCAGACCATCTAAAGTAAATACCAAATATAGTTTTGATTTCAGGACAGTTCTTGTATTTTTAATAATTTTTTTAGAAGGTCTGAAAAATATATGTATATTATTTATTTATTTATTAATATCTCTGAAACTACTGAAATATATTTACTCATACATACTTTAGGATTATGTAAAGTGTATATATTATGTAGTATGTATCATAAAAGAAAAGAAGCCAAAAATGCAATAATATACAGGGTGTTCCACTTAAAAAAAAATAATCCCGATCCACTCACACTTTTTTCAGCCACACTGTAGAACTTAAAATATTTTCCTGAAATACACCCTAGTACATACTTTAGGTTTCCACTTTATTGAGCCAAATTAAATATATAAAAATCACACATTTATTATAAATGATTCACAGATCATAACTAGCCACTAAATGTTGCTAAATAAAAAGGTAACGTAAATTAGGAGCTATCATTCTTTTTATTGTTAATAAATAACATACTAGTAGTTGGCTTAATATATTTTTTGGATGAATTTTCAAGCTCACTTATTTACTAGTCTTAATCATTCGCTGAAAAGTTCACATTTTTCATAAATATATGTCTAAATTATTCATTTTTAAAATTAAAATTTTTCATTTTATATTATACTAGCGTGTACCAGCGACTTCGTTCGCGTCGAATTAATCATTTGCAATGGTGATGATAAAGCAAAGCAAGAATTTCCATTAACATACAAACTGGATAAAATTTTCTCACATTTATGTCAGCATGAGAAAAAACAATATGGCGATATTATTATATAACTTGGTAATATTATTTGAGGGGTAGTTTCATCTCGTTGGAATTTGACTTTCGAAAAATCCGTTTGCCAAAAATAAGCTTTTTACGAAAAGCAGTTTAAGCAGAATCGTGGTTAATCAATTACCCAACTTTTTTGAACACCCTGTATGATTTTTTAAAAAATTTTAAAATATGTAAAAAAAAACAAATAAATTATGCTTGTCCAAGCGTTTTACCGAAAGACTAACTGTTTTTTAAATAACAAATATTGTAATATTTGAGGGGCGTTTTCAGCCTCTTGGAATTTGAGATTCGAGAAACCCCTCCTTATCGAACCTCTACACCCCACAGTCAATCTGTTTGCCAAAAATCAGCTTTAAACGTCAAGCAGTTTAAGCAGAATCGTGATTACTCAATGGTTATATTTTATGAAACACCTTGTATAAATTTATAAAAAATCTTAAAATATATAAAACAACAAAATAAAATATACGTGTTTAAGAGTTTTCGAAAAACTCACCGGTTTTTTAAATAAAAAGTATTTTAATATTTGAGGGATAGTTTTACCCCCTTAGAATTCGAGTTTCGAAAAATCCTTCTTATCGAACCTCTACACCCTAAAGTCAATCTGTTTTCCAAAAATCAGCTTTTTACCTCAAACGCTTTAAGCAGGATCGTGATTAATCAATGACCAGATTTTTCGAAAACACCCTGTATACATTTTTAAAAAATCTTAAAATATGTAAAAACAAAATAAGATATACGTGTTTAAGCATTTTTTCGAAAACTTGACCGTTTTTAAATAAAAAATATTGTAATATTTGAGGGAATTGGTTTCACCCTCTCGGAACTGGAATTGAAAAAAATCCCTTCTTATCGAACCTCTACACCATAGAATCAACCTGTATGCCAAAATTGAGCTTCTTACGTTGAGTGGTTTGAGCAGGATCGTGATTAATCAGTATGTCAGACACTTAAGCCCCGTTCTCAGAACTGCGTCGTGTCGACAGCGACACTGATTGACACTTCAAACGACCAATGGGAGCTGTACTAAATTTAAAATTGACAGCTGTTTGAATTTTGTACAAATCTGATTGGTTCCTTTGTCGTGTCGCTGGCGACAGTCGCAGTTCTGAGAACGGGGCTTTAAGGATTTTATATACCGTATGATCGAAAAAAAATGGCGTCCAGTTGGCTGGAAAATGACGATCGATGATATTTCCCAAATAAATTTACATATAAAATGACAGCGATCTTTATTTCATAGCCATCGTTGACGCCGTTTTTTCTCGAGCATACGGTATTAGTATAGATTGTTTGTCTATATTGTTTTCCTTCACCAAATTGTACGTTAAACAAATGCTGGTCGACCAGTTAAGATTTCATCTGTATTTTAAGCTGCATAACCTCAGCCTACGGTAAAATACATTTAATTTTGCACAAGATTTATGTATGTTAAAACAAACCTACAGAGAAACTCACAAGATTGTTTACTTTGGCCTAGAATGGGAATGCCTCTTAATTATAGTAATTATATGTTTTTCTAGCTTATTAAGTAATTTAATCGAGACCGATTGTGAGGAAATTGCTGAAACATCGGATTAATTAAGAAACAAACATGACCGACCTTTTTGTATTTTACATACAGGGTTTTTATTTGAATGAAATTCCATTCAAAATTAACATTGTTTCATATAAATAAAATTATAATTTAAGCTTTTGGTAAATTATTTGAAATATGTAAATGTATAAATGAAAAGCATAATATAACGACACATTTTTTGGCTTTGTTGGATATATGCCACTGAAAGGGCAATAATTGAATTCAGTAGCATGTCCACAAAGTTTTTGAGATTTTTGTATAAAAATCGTATTTTTTATTTTTTGGTGACGGTTTTAACTCTTAAACTCAATCTTGTTATTTAATTATTATTTCAACAAAACATAAAAAAAATATTGTATATATTATTCCACATTTCAATTAGTTTATGATCGTTTAGTGAATTTATACAGGGTGGCCCATGAAAACATTCCGCAAGGCATAACGGCCAGGGTAATTTTTTTTTCAGAAAATTCAAAAACACGTCAATTTTGTCTGTGAGGGGGAAAACTTTTGCCCCAAAAATGATTCCAAAATCTTCAACCCTCTAAGCGGGGGTGTCGTCCCCCAATTTTTTTCAAATGGAAAGGGGGTTCCGCAATGTGTACCGCAATGAAAAGGGCTTTCTATTCTCTATACTTTCCCGCTTCGTTTTTGAAAATCGGTCGAGACATTGATAAAATATGACGGATTGAAATTTGAAAAGTTTATTTAAACATTTATCAGAGTAAATGATATGGATAAATTCCTTCGATCAATTTGCTGTTTTTTCTTATTATTTCTAGATGTTTACGTATGTTTTCACTTGACGCAAGGTTGAACGATCAGGTGCGGTAGTTGCTAGATAGCTGTTCTGTGACTTATGCGTTGAAGTTCTTCTCAATATCGTTAAACTTTTTAACAATTATGGTGTACTCACTTGCAGAAAAAGTAGATATAATCGAACTTTATTTTGAAAAATAATGAATGTGGCAATCGGTTTGCGCAGATATTCAATGAACGCCATCCTGACAAACACCTTTATGGCAAAATTGTTCGCGAATTAGTAGCAAAATTTCGCGGAACTGGTTCCGTTATGAATAAAAAGAGGCAGAAGGAAAATCCTGTAGTAAATGAAGCTATGGAGGTATTCGTATTGGGCCAAGTTGTCATGGATAGTACAAGAAAATTAGCCAATGAGACCGGCGTGAATCGTACAAGTGTCCAAAGGGTATTAAAAAGACACAAGTTACACCCGTACAAAATTAAGTTGGTACAAGAACTCAACGAAAACGATTTTGATCGTCGCTTGCAATTTTGTGAAACTATGAGTGAACGAGTGGCGAATGGTAATAATTTCCTATATAATGTTTGTTTTTCGGATGAGTGAACTTTTTTTTGAACGGTGTAGTTAATCGGCACAACTGTCGGTACTGGGCTGAGGACAACCCCAGGGTTTTTCACGAGGTGTACACACAAAACCCTCAGAAATTGAACGTGTGGGCTGGTATTTTTGGAAATTCTATTGTGGGTCAGTTTAACGATATTGGGAAGAACTTCAACGCACAAGTCACAGAACAGCTATCTAGCAACTATCACACCTGAACGTCCAACCTTGTGGCAAGTGAAAAAATGCGTAAACATCTAGAAATAATAAGAAAAAACCTCAAATTGGTCGAAGGAATTTATCCTTATCATTTACTCTGATAAATGTTTAAATAAACTTTTTAAATTTCAATCCTTCATATTTTCTCAATGACTCGACCGATTTTCAAAAACGAGGCGGGGAAATATAGAGAATAGAAAGCTCTTTTCATTTTGGTGCCACTTGACCCCCCCTTCCCATTTGAAAAAAGTTGGGGGATGACACCCCCGCTTAGAGGGTTGAAGATTTTGCAATTATTTTTGGGGCAAAAGTTGTCCCCCCTCACAAACAAGATTGACGTGTTTTTGGATTTTTTGAAAAAAAAAATACCCGGGCCGTTATGCCTTGCGGAACGTTTTCGATTGGTCACCTTGTATGTACGGAAATGCATAAATATAGTTAAAATACAAAAAAAGTCAGTAATAATTCTAGTTGAAAATGCTGGGTATTGATCTTCAATATAGCGAGCAGTATGCTTACAGCACAAAGGGGAAAAGCGAATAGAAGCTACGGGTCTTTTTTGAAAAAGCCATGAAATTAAAAATAAATGGGTAAGAATGTTCAAAATTCAAGATAAATGGGTAGAATGTAGAATGTTTAGGAGGGGTACTATATAACATTTTGTACTTAATAACAGCACTATTGACGTCGTGGACTCTGTGAAATTCTTAGGACTTGTAGACAACTCGTTAAAATGGGACTTTCACATCGAAGCTCTATCAAAGAAACTAAGCGCTGTCTGTTTTGCGCTAAGGAACTTAACTTCTCAACCTTTAGAACAGCCTATTATGCCCTTTTTGAGTCACATCTTTGTTATGCCCTTCCATTCTGGGGTACTTGCTGCGCAACAAAATTTGATCGTGTTTTCAGACTTAAAAAGAGATTCTTCGATATTTATTGGGACTGAACAGTAGAACTCACTGCCAGAATTTCTTTAAAAATTTGAAAATACTGACTCTTCCTTCTTTGTTCATTTTTGAATCCGTTTGCTTAATCCGCAAGCACATATCTGCTATTCCCGAAAGGGCATCTCATAACTATCCACTTAGGAATGCAGAGCACGATCTTTATCTGCCAACCCCGAGCTCAGAACTAGTTAAAGGTTCAATGCTGTACAATGCCAAAAAAATGTACAATCATCTGCCTTTGAATATCAAGTCGCTTTCATTCTTTCTCGCATTTCGCAAAGCTCTAAAATCATACTTACTGGAGAGAGCCCTATATGCGGTAAACGACTTTTTGTTGATGTTTAATTATGAACAATTATCATCCACAATAACGGAGATATGGGGCTGTTTCAAATTAAAAAATTTTGAAAAGACCTTGTAACTCAGAAACAAAGACTATAAAATTTTGTTTACAAGATCTTCCGCTAGATAAAAAAGTGGACAGCAAACTGCATCCTCCTATCTTTACTAATAACGCAGATACCGTATTAGGATTTCAACGAAAATGGGATACCCCTGTACATATAAATATGTTTATATGGGATGTAGCGCGTCTCACCCTTTTACGCTGTTTGTATGATATCAACTGTTTTATCCAAGTCAAGTTAGAAGGCATCGTAGCATCCAAGTAAGTTGGCAAGCACCCTACTTTTACTGTATGTTCTTTTGTGAACGCAATTCTCTTCCCACAAAGCTAGGATTTGTACAAAATTTTAAACATGTAATATTAAATTGACATCTTGACTAATTCAGTAGTTAGAGTAACGTAGATAACTAAGTAATACTACCATCATTATTATATTTATCTAGTACTTTCTACTGTCAACCTCAATAGATGAAATCAATGAAATTCAAATGTAATAAGATTCGCAAATTAGTTTAATCAGATGGTCGTTGAAGAAATATTCTAAATACTACAATTTTGCAGGGTCAAAATTAATTCTTTTGTCAATATTAATTGACAGGAAAGTTATGATAAACCTTGGACTCCTGTACTAACCATTTAAGATTATGAGCAGAGCACAGAGTTGAGAAAGTCTATGGACTTTGCTAATAGTTTATTCAAAACTAAGTTTATTAGTTACTTGATTATGATGTTGACTTGTGATTAATGAAAACGCGTCCATAGTTTAAATAAATGTTATAGTGTGTGTTTTCAAAATTTATGTTTTTAAATTATAAAGCCAGTGAAATAATTTATATGCTGCTTCATTTATACATCAAGAGTAAGTCTCCTAATGAAGCTAAATGCTTTCTCGATTTAATCAATTTAATAAATGCCTAGTTAGTCTAAACGTAAAGCTTACACCATTTGCTCCGTTGTGTATTTTTTTGATACTCTAGTGAAACAGTGACTAAAAACTTCTACTAATTATTGACAATATTAACATTAAATACACACAAATGTTATGAAGGGCATCGTTGTAAAATGTAGAAATATGTCTGGAAGAGCTTGAAGGAATCTAGAAATTATATAATCTAATCAGTCACCTAGTGATTCAAAGTAGTTGATTTTACTATGCACCCAACTAAACAAAATCCATGTTGTAGGATTGATGTCGTTGCTTCCTTAATGTGGAGAGTAATGCCGGATGATCCGCATCTTCCTCAAGATAAAAGTAGTTTACAGTAAAATATCATCATCATTTTCAGCTTATTTAACCATTTCCAATTATGGTGTAGCCACCCTCATATTTTGGTACTTTCCTTGTAGTTGGACCCATTGTTGTTGTCTATTGTTGGCTATGCGGCACAATCCCTGCTAATTCCTGTTCGTGCTCTTGCCAGGCATCCTGCCCATTGCCACTTGAGGGATTTGACCATCTATTTGGCCTTTTGTAATTTATTACTTTATTATTTTATTTAGTCTCTCTTTGCTTATTCCAAGATTTTCGTTCCATTGAATGTTGTGCGACTCGCAGTTTGCTTTTTATGTCCGTTTTAAGTGTCCAGGTTTTGCATGCATTGTTCAACAATGGTAGTACACATTTCAAAACACACATTATAATAATTCTATGCATCTAACTGTTGCAGACTTCGAACCATTAAAATTAAAATATTAGCCATTATACTCCTTTCTACGTTAGGCAAAAACTATCGCCGCACGGTATGCCATAATAATAATTATCGCAATTTCTAATGGACTATAAACATAGCGGATGCAGAGGTCATCGATGATGAATCACATTTTAATTGCGGCTACCGGAAAATGCTCTTCAATTATGCGATTGGCATTTTTCTCGTCACATGGTGCCTGCCGATAGGAAGCGCAGCATCTAATATCTTATTTACAACGGTCGTAACGTCATTTTACGATGGCGAAATTGCCGGCAGATGGCGCTGGTGCCATTAGAGCATATCGAAATTCACCGTTATTTTTTATACGAAATCCGTGGAGAAGAAAATGATCCCGGTTTTTCTTTCGGTATGGAAATGGGACTAGGGTTATTTATGGTACCTTCCTACAAAACGGTACTGTACGTTTAAATTGGTTCTGAAACTGTATAAAATTTATGCGCTGGAAATTGGGTTAAAGCTATCTAAAATAATAGCAATAAATTTATTTAAAATAAAATATTTTCTTAGACTGGCTGAAGTATAAAATCTAGTGTTTTTTTTGTCTCCAAAATTTTAGTAGGTTGGGTAACGCTAAGGCAGCGACATATTTTTTAGAGAACTTTAGGGTAGTCTTCCGAGTTATAGCATACAGTATGTCCCCGTATTCTTTTTACAAGAGGAAATACTTTTTTTGTTCTAAAATGGTTAATTGGTTAATCCCGTTTTTTTATACTTTTCCAAATAATAAATATTGTTTTAGAGAAAATTAAAAAAAAAACATGAAAATACAGTTGAATTGTCAAAAGTCGTAAAAATCAAAGGGAATATCTATGGTAATATAATTTCCATTTCATTCCTTGATATATGGTTATTGTTAATTTTGATTAACGTCATCTTTTTTTGCTGTTGTAAGAAGTATCACATTTTCCGATTACTGTTTTCGCCCTTTCATGGCCCTTTCCGTAGCATTGAACTAAATAAATTTTTTGCTTCTTTAACATTTTAAAACAGTAAAAAATATGACATTAAATAAAATTCTGTCAATAACAATCTCTCACAGAACGAAAACGAAATTATATTACTATAAAAACGCTGAAATGATTTTTAGGACAAACATGTTTAAAACAGAGTTTCAAACATGTTTTAAACAGTTTTAAACAGATATTTAAAGAAAGTTTAAAACAAGTAACGATACTTTAAATACCTTTAAAACACTTTTTTAACAAACTATTTAAAATATACCAACCCTTATTAGTCATGCAAGAATAGTAATACAGAAATTTATTTCCATTATATTTTCTGTACCTAAAGGCAGTAATGAATATCCAATGATAGGTTTGTAAAAAGAATTTTAATGTGTAGATTCACGGCTGAATGACTACTAGGTACATACTCACGCATAAGTTATGAAGCTTGGCTAGGTTTATATATTATAAACTTTCGGTTTATTCTATAGAAGATTATTACAAACAAACAAACAAACAAACAACGCTTTATTGTGCAGAAAGCCAAATCAGCTTCATCGACAAAGCACTCACAAACAACAAAATCACAAAAAAATACACAATACAAATAATACAATTCAAAAAAAATTAAGTCTTTATAATTACAAAAAGAATATACATGGACAATTTTAGAGCAGAACGCAGTAAATAGATATAATTTTAAAGTTATAAAATAATAAATACTAGACCTTTAACCAGTGTGTGAGATGATCAAAATATTAAAATTAAAATTCTAAATTGTTCATGATTAAACATCAACAAAAAAGTCGTTTACCGCATATAGGGCTTTCTCCAGTAAGTATGATTTCAGAGCTTTGCGAAATGCGGGAAAGAATGAAAATGACTTGATATTCGAAGGCAAATGATTGTACATTTTCTTGGCATTGTACAGAGTGGGTCAAATTCGACGCTTTTAAATGGAAACACCCTTTTCTATAGGAGATAGACAAAAACTAATATCGGTGTCTGGAGCTCAATTTTTGTCAAAAACATGATGGTGAAAACCGCATATCGATATCTGTTACCGTTTCGGAGTTACGGGGTGTTTTTCAAAAATATGCATTTATAACAACTCGCTGTAACTTTTTTGATATGGAAAATTTTGTATTTTTATGGAAACATTTCCAAAGCACCTTTTTACGTAGAATTTAATGGTTTAAGTATAATTTTTTTAAAATTAATAATTTAAGAATTATCAACAGAAAATTTGATTTTTTATACGGGACACCCTGTATATTTTTAATTTATTGGAAAGAATTTAAAATTACCTTTCCAAAAATATCACACTTGATATTTTGCTCGATTCCTCTTCGAGATATAGAGTATATGAAAATTCGCCCGCTTTAAATAAGTAGGCTTTGAACGGCAGCGGCTGTAATACAAAAAAAATCTAGCTGTGAGCATCGATTAAAACGAAAATAATATTTGCTATGAGAGACGCAGAATTCTATAACAATTTATAACATTTTAAAACAATTTTAACCAACATCAACACGTTTAAACTATATCTAATAACAATAAAAATAAATAGAAAACCAAGACATGAGATTTTGCTACAGGTGTTTGACTTATCGACAGTCTTCTGTTATGGACAGACCGGGCAGTTTTTGAACATTTCTCGCGAAATTCATTAACTCAGTGGGGGTGAAAGATACACTCTCATAACTGCTAAGTATTTCTAATATTTGTCTAGATTATACGCAAGAATAAGGAACCTGTATTCTCTCGCAAATATATCCATAGGATTAGATCCATGGGCACTAAGTCAGGCGGCCTCGACGGCCAACGGCTGGGATCTTGGTTAGCTCTTCAATTATTCTTGAAATTGGCTGCAAAAATTTGCTGATAACTTCAGCGTTCAGAGGCGGTGCGTCGCCTTGCTGGAAAAATATGTTTTCGAGTTCCATTAAGGGCATATCATCAATAAGGGGTCCAAAGCCTACCAGTTAAAAGTGGCGAACTTTTAAAATTCTGTATTTCGAAGGGGATTATAACAAAATATCAAGTGTGCTATATTTTTAGAAAGGTAATTTTAAATTATTTTTAGTTAGTTAAAAATATAGGGGGTGTCCCAAATAAAAAATAAATTTTTCTGTTGATAACTCTTAAATTATTAATTTTAAAAAAATTATACTTAAACCATTAAATTCTAGGTAAAAAGGTGCTTTGGAAATGTTTTGATAGAAGTACAAAATTTTCCATATCAAAAAAGTTACAGCGATTTGTTAAAAATGCACATTTTTGAAAAACACCCTGTACCTCCGAAGCGGTAACAGATATTGATGTACGGTTTTCACCATCATGTTTTTGATGAAAATTGAGCTCCAGACACCGATATTAGTTTTCGTCTATCTCCTATAGAAGAGGGTGTTTCCATTTAAAAGCGTCGAATTTGACCCACCCTGTACAGTATTGAGCCCTTAACTAGTTCTGAGCTCGGGGTTGGCAGATAAATAGCGTGCTCCGCATTCCTAAGTGGATAGTTGTGAGAAGGCCTTTCCGGAATAGAGAATATGTGCTTGCGGATTAAGCAAACGGATTCAAAAATGAATAAGGAAGGAAGAGTCAGTATTTTGAAATTTTTAAAGAAATTCTGGCTTCTCTTTTGAAGTTTGAAAATACCATTTTTCTTGGTTTCATGATTCCGGTTTTGTTTTTGATAGGACACTTTTTAGAGGAGTCCGAGACTTAAAAACAGTTTTAATTTTATATTGCTTAGCTATTCGCCTGATCTCCGATGTTCCTTTCACATAATATGGAATCGTCAAGAGAGAGAGAGGACATCCTCCTCAGGCTGGCGCACCAATGAGGCAGACTTGCAATTGGATATAATATTGTCTAGGGATTTTGCAGAGTAACCATTCTGAAGCAAATCGGTTTTAATATTACTTAGTTCAGAATTCAGAGATTCGTGGTCAATGCATATAGTGATTACTTTCTGACAAAACTGATTAACTATACTTCTTTTGGTTGCTTCAGAATGGTTCGACTGAGAATTTAAGTATTATCCCGTATGTGTAAGTTTTCTATATACAGCAGTGCTAATGGATCTATCGCCACTACTGACAAGAACATCCAGAAACGGTAGACAGAAGTTTTTCTCTTTCTCATTCGTGAATATGATTGAGTTATTTCGTAAATTAAGATGATTGAGAAAAGAATCCAACTTTATATCGGTCCCATTCCAGATTGTAAAGGTATCATCAACATATCGAAGCCAGGTTTTGGATTTGACAACTGCGGTACTAATGGCATTAGTTGAAAACGTTGTGTAAGAAAAATAAATAATGTCACTGGAAATTGAAGTCCGAAGTAAATAGATCTATAAGGTCGCGGTGATTAGCTACCCCTCTCCCATGCCATCTACAATACAATCTACAAACTACTTTACCTATCTTAATCTGTACTAAACTTAGACTTAATGAATGCATTGCAATTAAAAAAGAAACATTTCCTCCATACTTTCTGCAACTAAGACGAGACGATGTTGGTGTGAGAGATGCTTCGCTTTTCGCATTATCTTCAATACAAAGTATCTTAATCTATTTTTAAACGTCGCGATTAAAAGCGGTTTTAATCCGATTAGTACTTATCTACGCGGAACGTAATTGCACAACGTAAAGGGAAACTTTTTCTCCGATATTCAATTAATGGTCGGCAACTACGAGACATAAATATTTATCGGTTAAATTTGACATCAGGTACTTTTCGCTTCGAAAATAGCATGCGTGGAATGCAATTTCCCTTCGCTGGAAGAATTAAAATACATTATAGGATTATTTACATCATTACAGGTTTTATAGAAATTCTTAGTTAATGAAGTCTGGCGTAGAACTGAGTAAAATAGTTGCATAAAACCAAAAGTAATAGATATTAAACAATATAGGTATGTAGTTGACTTTTTCAAACAACTTTACTCACAACATGGTCTGGTTTTTAACATTGTTAGCTTAAGATACCTCTAGACCGTATTGTTAGATGATTTAAAAAATGCTCCTTTAAAGGTTTTTTTTAAAGAGCGTTTTTTTTGTATCGACATAGGCCTCCACTCAATACTCACTCCAAAAATTATCTGCTCTCTCTTTTTTAATTGAAATTATCTCTCTTTTTATTGGTAGAACCCCTAATAGTTGGTTTATATGCGAAAATAGGTTTTTTTTCTAGAGAACTTTAATTGATTAATCATGACCTTTAAAGCTTGAGGAACGTCTCTTACGCAATTCAAAATAAAAAAATTGAGTGTGCACTACGTGCGCATATTTGAAGTATAACTTCGTCTTACTTCCGTTTGTCTGTCTGTCCCGTCTGAGGACTTCATTCGGGTACATTATCCACGTACCTAGTTTGGTTACAATCGACCCATAATTAAAAAAAATCCTGATGATTTCGTCCATTTAGAGGCATTATCGATTCGAAACTTCAAGGGCGTCATCCTGTAGCCTGTCCCCAATTATGCCGAAATCGACCCACATTTTTCTTCAATGTGAAATTGTTAGACCCACCCTAATGAAGATGTAAACGAAAAGTCGTATTGAACTTGTAACCAACCAAAATCTAAAATGGATAGGTCAGGTGATCAAGGCAGCCCATGCAATATGTCCACCACTTCCTATCCCCGAGTTTGCATAATTATGATATAAATAATTTTTAACATTTCTTTCATTATGGGGGGAGTGTCACAATGAAAGTCATGTTGGAACCACTCTATTGATACGCGAGTCTCTAAATTTAACTTTTCTAACATGTCTTGAAAACCGTTCCCTAAAAAGCGTAAATAACGTTCATCGGTCAACGGTTTAAAAGTTGAACCAATAATCCTACACGCTTTTCTTCATTTGAAAAATTCATATTTACAATTTTTATTTATCTTAATTGATAAAGTTTGGATGTGACACTTTAACATTTCTGAGAGCAACGACGATTGAACTTGTTTCCATGGCTAAACTATGTGAAATTGTTTAAAAATGATAAGAATTGGCTATATCTTAGTAATTTTTCGAAAAAAAAAACATATTATAGCTTATACCACTGAAAAGCTTTAAAAATGGCGCTTTTTATGAAGTCATGGCCAACTATGGTTTCCATTTAAAAAATATATGTTAAAAAAAAATGACAGGCTTTAGAAAAAAAACGGAGAACACAATCTCATTAAGGATGCGATTATCTACAACGTTTATCTGAATTTTTTTGTCTAAAATAGATTATAACGGAATTAGGGACAATTTTTAAAATAGCCGAAATTTTTTTTTTCGAAATACCTAGTAGATAAGCCATGAACTTTTTCAAAAATCTGAAAGGCACATATTTATGACCCCACAAAACTGCCATTCTTTCCCCATTTAACCGACTCCCTATCTTTCCAAGATACCCATAGAGAACATCGTAAAAAAATAACCCTGTATATTAATTTAGCCACTTTATATAGCAACATAATAATATGCCTATGCAGTATGTACAGGGTGGGTCAAATTCGACGCTTTTAAATGGAAACACCCTTTTCTATACGAAATAGACGAAAACTAATATCGGTGTCTGGAGCTCAATTTTCATCAAAAACATGATGGTGAAAACCGCACATCAATATCTGTTACCGTTTCGGATTTACGGGGTGTTTTTCAAAATTTGTACATTTTTAATAAATCGCTGTAACTTTTTTGCTATGGAAAATTTTGTATTTCTATGAAAACATTTCCAAAGCACCTTTTTACGTGGAATTTAATGGTTTAAGTATAATTTTTTTAAAATTAATAATTTAAGAGTTATCAACACAAAAATTTATTTTTTATTTGGGACACCCTCTATATTTTTAATTGACTGAAAGTAATTTAAAATTACCTTTCCAAAAATATAGCACACTTGATATTTTGTTATAATGCCCTTCGAAATACAGAATTTTTAAAAGTTCACCACTTTAAACTAGTAGGTTTTGGACCCCTTATTGATGATGTGTTGATGTTAGTTAAATATATTTTAAATTGTTATAAAATTCTACACCTCTCATAGCAAATATCATCGTTTTAATTGATGCTCACAGCTAGAATATTTTTGCATTACAGCCGGTGCCGTTCAAAGCCTACTTATTTAAAGCGGGTGAATTTTTATATACTTTATATCTCGAAGAGGAATCGAGCAAGATATCAAGTGTATTATATTTTTGGAAAGGTAATTTTAAATTCTTTTCAATAAATTAAAAATATACAGGGTGTCCCATATAAAAAATCAAATTTTCTGTTGATAATTCTAAAAAAAAAAATTATAAATTATTAATATAAAAAAATATATACTTATACCATTAAATTCGACGTAAAAAGGTGCTTTGGAGATGTTTTCATAACAATACAAAATTTTCCATAGCAAAAAAGTTACAGCGATTTGTTAAAAATGCATATTTTTGAAAAACACCCCGTAACTCCGAAACGGTAACAGATATCGATATGCGGTTTTCACCATCATGTTTTTAACAAAAATTGAGCTCCAGACACCGATATTAGTTTTTGTCTATCTCCTATAGAAAAAGGTGTTTCCATTTAAAAGCGTCGAATTTGACCCACCCTGTACATTCACTTACTGAAAAATATAGCATTATTGGTATAATAGCTTCGTGCATTTCGTTTCTGTTTTTAATTTTAGTGTGAAACAAGATATTTCTAATCTGCTATATTTTTTTGCAATAAAATAATATTTATTACTACTTGAGATTACCCAGAAAGAACTATACTTTCGGTCAATTTTC
Organism: Sitophilus oryzae; assembly: GCF_002938485.1. NCBI lineage: Eukaryota > Metazoa > Arthropoda > Insecta > Coleoptera > Curculionidae > Sitophilus > Sitophilus oryzae. The sequence goes on from NW_022147564.1 coordinate 120,680, forward strand.
TTTTCGGTGAATTGATTTCGAATAATTCTCCTTCGGTTAATTGTTTTCGGGCAATTTTCCAAGACCTTCCAAATTCGTCTACAATATTACTGTGATTTCTGACGACAAATATGAAAATGTGTTCACAAACGCAGAAAGTACACCAATCAACGTCATTCTTCATTAGTAGATTTCTCATTAATAGACGGCCTTCCCAACAATAGATTGTTCCAAAAGAACAACAGTAGATTTTTCATGTTTTCCTACATTTAAAGAAAGAGATAAAACCAAAATTTTAGTCCCATGCATCTCTAACTAATATTTTAGTTAATATTCTACTAGTAATGCTAGTGAACGATTTGATAATTCAAATTTTATATATTACAGCGTTGAAATATATTAATTAGTTAAGATTCTAAAAAACGTAACCTTATTAAATGAACTTATCAACGCCCCCTTTTCTTCAGCTTTCACCTTTCTGTTAACACCTCAACCACTATCCCCAAATCTGCTGATTCATCCCTCACTCCTTTATTGATAGATAATTTTAATATGCTTTGTGTGCCTAATATCTAACAGACAGCCCTAAACAGGTTATGATCAAACATAATACACTCTAAGACAAAAATAGTTGCGTGACTCGGCATAAGGAACATGACTAGTTGTTGGGAAACCCTTTCTGAAAACAGTTTATATTTGTTTTTTGTGTCCGTGTCTTTTGTTAGGTTTATTCACTCAACGAGGTCCTTTATTACTTACTTTCTTATTGTATATTTATTAATTGTTCTTTTCAATTAGTTTTATTTAAAAATCAATAACTTTATATATTTGTAGTTTTTTAGTTGTTTTAGCCTAAAATTTGTTTCTTCAAATTCACTGATCTTAAATATTAGAAATAATTCAATTTGTGAGTACTTCTTTCTTGGCTGATAAAAGAAAATATTATCATTGTTTTGAATGAAAAGGCGGTTTTCTGTGAACGACACTAGTCTCTAACCACTGATTGTTGTTTGATTTCACCAAACGTGGTTTGCTTTTAAAATCTGTATTGGGTGGTTTTGTGGTGTCTCTCTTTATTGTATTAGTATAATGATCCTACATTCTAATTTCATATAGTCTCTTTGTCTTCTATATGTATAACTTTCCTTATTGACATGGATGGTACTTAGATAAATTCTTTCTTCTAATCAAAATCTTTTAGTTCCATCTTTGTTAAGAAAAACGTATTGTTATTTTAACTATAGTTCTGATATTATAGTTTCCCTACGAACTGTCTTAGAAATACCTTTATGTGTATATACATATGTGTTTTGGTTTAGCCAATAATAGCCAATAATAGACAATAATGGGCCCAACTACAAAGAAAGTGTCTAAATATGTGAGGTATGATACACCATAATTGAAAATGGTTGAATAACGTGATAATGATGATGATATTACATTTTATAGAATTATTAAATTCAGTTATCAGAAGAACCGAGAGGACTATAGAGCACTATAGTTAAATATTTTATTAAAGGGGAATTCCCTTTAATTCGAAACTTCCTGAATTAAAATATTTAAAAAAAGTGAGAAAACTAGCAAAAAAATATGGATAAGAATAGAAAAATAAGATATTCTACTGTTATTTTCTAATCAAAAAATCTATTTTTTAATTAAAACGATGAGTGTCTAGTCCGTTTCTAGCTGTCAAAAACTCAACATATTTTTTATTTCAAATTGTTATCGGTGGTAAATTCAGTAACGACGAACCTAATTCAAAATTACTTTGGAGTAGCTCATTATGCAAATATACCGTTAAGTTAAACTCACCTTGTTATTTTAATTAATTTTACACGATGTAAAAGCAAATGTTAACTATCTTTTTAACGAAGCAGGAAGGTTTTAAACATACGCAAAAACATTATGTTGTTGTAAAAAACTTTTGTTGCTCTCATTTAAAAGTTAGTCAGTTAGTGGTTACTCTAACGTTTACAACATAAATATTCTCTTCCAACTTACTTATTTAATATTTAAAATTTTGATGGATCAAAAATATTAAAAAAATACCTAAATAATCAAAAACTAAATGAATAATTAAATGTGTATACGAATCAATTAACAGTATCTGACGAGTCGAGCTGTGTTTAAATTATTTGGAATCCATAACCTCAAATCAACATTCCTGCGTTGCTATATATTTCATGTTCAATGCAAAAAAAAACTTCAAGCTTTCGGTATGTGGCTCTACAGAAGGATATTTAGAGTAACAAGGATAGTTGGAGGAACCATCAATTTAGAATGTTTAGGAGGGGAGTTAATCACCGCGACCTTACAGATGTATTGTGTGTTCCCCTTTCTTAAGTTATAACGAGTCATACAGTCTCAAGGCTTTCACAAAAGCCAGTATCTGAGACGGCTTAGTAGAGGCCAGCCCTCCATCCTCGACATCAGCCGTACCAAAGTTCATGGCACGAACGGTCGTCGTCTCGGCGCACTCAGTGATAAGATGTTCTGGTGTTTCCCCATTTTCCCCACAGAATCTGCATTCGCCGTTGTTTCTCAGCTTCAGCCTACTGAGGTGTTCGTTGAGGAGACAGTGTCCTGTTAGAAACCCCGCGACAATCCGAAGATTGTTTTTATTTAAAACAAGGAAAATCTTTGATTTTTCTCGGTCGTAAGTTCTTACCATCAACACAGTAACAGAAAAATAAGAAAGGAAAAAAGGGTAACAAACACGATTAAGAGAAGAAAAATTGAATATTTTAGAGACTTAATAAGATATGACAACAAATAACAACTTTTAAAGCAATTTTGTAATGATAACTGTTTGAAAAGAGAGAACTGGATGGAAGAAGAATAGCATAACTTATGATAACCTGAAGACATGATATTAAAAAACAACCACCAAATAACAGACAGTTAGTGAGTTAACACACCTAACAAACCATTTTATTATTTGCAAATTAAAAAGTAAAATTAATTCAGCCTGAATCGTTCGAAATAATTTCACACCCAACATTAGCATTTCAAAATCAGAAATGATCCGTATACCTCGAACCCGTTAAACGAGACCGCTTAATAAAAGCCGAAGAGACACGAGCTTCGAGCGCCTTTACTATATTCAGCGCGATTCCACCGAAGCGATAGCGAAGCCCTAACCCGTAACATTTAACGAGGTCCGATTTTTCAACCTCCAAACGACCTCCATTTTCCACTACCACCTATGCATATCTGCACGAGCGACTCCCCGCCGATTCTTTGTTTAGCTGTTGACCACAGCCGCCACAGATAGGATCGCCTCTCGAGCCCGAGCTTTACTTCAGAAGATATCTAAGCAGGACCGCTGATAATTAATGGCTATGCCCTCGATAGGTTAACCGGCTACTTATCCGACGCTGAAAAATGCACCCTTATCTTAATGCAATCGGAGGAGCGGGGCGCTTGGTTTTCGTTCTCCAGTAGTTGGAAAACTGGATTTATCTGTTCGAGTCTAAATATGGGTTAGTATGTATCGCTTGGCGGCTTTGGTGTTTTATATCTCTTTGGTTGATGTTCATATTTACCGGGCGTATACTATATTTAAATTAATAACTGTAACTTGTTAGTGTATGGTTGAGATAATCGAGATTTGCATACTCTAACCACGTACTTGGTGTTTGTAAAGAGGTTCGAACAAATCAAATCAGATTCAAATTAATAAGCAGTTACAGTGGTGAAGTATACAATCAAAATTGATAAGCATGCAGGAACATGAGTGCTGAAGCGCCTTGAAGATTTGTATTGCTGTTTTCGTTGCAAATTTTCAATACCAACGTCTGTTTCGACTTTTTTTTATTTTTAAACTAATATTGCAGAAAATAGTGGTAAATAAAAAATAAAATTCTGTTGGACACTAATTACCAAGATATCATCTAAAAAAATGGAGCTATAGTGAAGACAGATATTGTTGAAGTAAGAATGCAATGCAACGAGAGATAGAAATTTGCAAGGAGCTTCAGCACTCATATATTTTCTTCCTTTTCGGTATTTATTTATAGTTCACTGTAGACTGTAGAATGAGTGAGAGGGGGTGTTAATCACTGCGACCTTAAAGACCTATTGTGCCCCCCTTCCTTGAGTTTCATCGCACAGGTTTCATCGCACAGGGTATTTCCCGTTTTCCTCTATCAACAGATGTTCTTCCTCCGAGGGCACACACCCTTCCACGGTTGGAGTTTGGCCCTACATCCCCTTAACCGTCGAGGATCTTGCCTCTGGCTGAGATACCCGTTAGGTGGAGGCTGGAGGATCTGTCTCCATTTTCTCCACCACTTTAACTTGGTCTCTTCTTAGACCTGATACCGGTATTGTCCCGTATCTATAATAGAGAATATATCCTTGTTTCTCTATTACCTGTTTGGATTTGAGGTCAATTCCTGTTGTGAAGACCTGACCATAACCCTCCTCCCTCGAGTTGATGACTCGCCAACTCGATGTCCTTACATTGGAGTCCTAAGCCTGGATAAGGCTCAGCAGGGAGGTGCTGTCTTTCCCCTTGCTCCTCGGCAGAAAGACAGTAATTGCCGCCCTTTTTGTGATGTTTTCTCCCTTCACTGCCACCAGTCTCGGCCCTTGCCAATTTTTAAGCTTAGGTGCGATTTCCACCAACCAATCCGCCGATTCTTGAGAAACACAATCTATGGGGATCGTATCGTGCCCACCCGAAAGTGTATCCCCGCACCTATAACTGCTCGTTATTTTAAATCTAATTTCTTTTATTTAAAATTATTTACAAACATTAAAGCGTCTGGTTTGGAGATAATAATCTGGCCTATTTCTCAACAAACATTCGAAACGAACAGAAAGTGAAGCAGAAGTAGAAAATGTAAAAATTAACTTCAGAAACAATTCTATTGCATAACCTTACTGAAACGACAATTTGACAAAGACAAATTCAATCAAAAAATATAAAAAAACCTTCAACATAAGGGCTAACAAGCCCTCAATATAGATAGAAATGAGTTAAGACGCCTAACAGCCACCGTTACCGGGCACTATTTTCTGCATATTATCTTGAAAATAAAAAAAACGGATGGAAACACACGTTTCTATTGAAAAATTGTAGCGAAAACAGCAATACAAATCTTCAAGGCACTTCAGCACTCATGTTCCTGCATTTTTATCAATTTTGATTGTATACTTCACCGCTGCAACTGCTTATTAATTGGGATCTGATTTGATTTGTTTGAAAACCTTAACAAACACCAAGTACGTGGTTAGAGTATGAAAGTCTCGATTATCTCAACCATACAGTAACAAGTTACAGTTATTAATTTAAATATAGTACACGCCCGTTAAATCTGAACATCAACCAAAGAGATATAAAACCCAAAGCCGACAAGCGATACATACTAACCCATATTTAGACTCGAACAGATAAATCCAGTCTTCCAACTACTGGAGAACGAAAACCAAGCGCCCCGCTCGCTCCTAATTGCATTAAGATAAAGGTGCATTTTTCAGCCGTCGGATAAGTAGCCGGTTAACCTGTCGAGGGTTCGATCTGTTTCATTTTTTCGTGTTCTTTTGTTTACTGTTAGTTAATTAGAACAAAAAAAAACAAAAAAAGATTTAAAATTTTAAGCAAGATTAGATATTTCTAACAAGACTTCTGGATTTTTCATCCACTAAAAGAAGATCTACAAAATAAAATAGATATTTTTTGTAAACGCAGCGGTGTTTACAACAGAGACCTGATCCAACATACATGGTTGATCCAACAGAGACCAATTTGTCAGTGGTATTTTACTATTACAGTTGAGGGTTGGAACCTTTGGTGTTACACAGAAAAATAAAATTACACTAAATCACCACAATACACCAAAACACTTTTACTTTTACACTGGACGCGCGTTTCGCTAACCATATTAGCATCATCAGCAGATGATTATAAACTAAAATATTTTTTTAAAAAAAAAATATTTTAGTATAAATATTATTTAGTACAAATAATCATCTGCTGATGACGCTAACATGGTCAGCGAAACGAGCGTCAAGTGTAAAAGTAAAAATAATGTTTTTCATGTAATGATTTATGTAATTTCATTTTTATGGTATTTTACTAATAAATCAAATTTGCCTAGCGGACTTTGCTTCCGAAGATGGGAGGTCAACGACAGGAGAATATACCTCCTGTAATGTTAAGTATTTTTGTCCTTTAGGCAAATTTACTTTATTAATGAAATAGCTCTGACAAATTGGTGTCCTCCGTTTTTGTTTATAAAATAACTATTTGATTTTGTAGATTTTCTTCTAGTGGGTGAAGAATCTAAAAGCCTTTTGCAGAAATTAATTCTTCATAAGAATTGCAAATCAAGAGAGTATGCACAGTTTATGCATTTTGTACGAACCAGTTTGTACGAACCACTATTATAATATTATAAAACCCGAAAATTAAGAAAGGGGCGCTTATGTATTTCCCCTGAACACTTCAAATGTGATTGACATTGTATTTTATATATCAGGGGTCTCATATCAAAAGCAACAAACTCCACTATTTTTCTATTATGACTCAAATGATCACTTATGAAAATCATAATAATTTTTTATCAAAGAAAGCAAACTCTCCTATAAACTTTATTGTAAACTTTCATGTTTTCATTGTAAAGGTTGAGTATCAATTTCAAGTGCAAGCGTTTAAAAAAAATAAAGTATTTCAAATTTTTTAATGGTTTCTCAGATACACGCTGCGTTATTTAATATTTATATGGTAAACGGTAAAATACGAGAGAAAAATCACTGGGTGGCTTTAATAAAATTTACTGTGTAAAATGCCATATGAAATATAAAACCGCGAATATCTGCGAAACCGTTAAAAAATTTGAGACTCTAAATATAAAAAATGTGCATTTTTTAATTCTCCATCTATTGGAAAAATGATATACAAGGTGTTCCATTTAAAAAAAACAAGAAAAATTATTTTATATTTTAGAAAGTTTGGCGTAGAATTTTCAACATCCTATATGATTTACGATTACCATATTTATAGCAAAGTAAGTATAGATGATCTTAAGTAAATACCTAAATATAGTTTTGATTTCAAGACAGTTCTTGTATTTTTAATATTTCTTTTAAGAAAGGCTGAAAAATATATATTGTTTATATTTTATTAATATCTCTAAAACTATCGAAATTTATTTACCCATATCTTAGGATTATGTAAAATGATCTGAAAGGAATCCAAAAATGCATTAGTATACAGGGTGTTTCATTTAAAAAAAAATATCCCGATCCACTCACACTTTTTTAAGCCTTCCTATAGGAATTAATATATTTTCCTGAAATACATCCTAGAACATACTTTAAGTTTTCACTTAAACAAAATTCCCAACGTTTTTATCCTTGGAGCTACAGATGCCCGACGCGCTATTGTCGGACCCTGTATGTATAAAATACTACTTACTGTTGTAAAATAATTTGCTTTACTTATTAAATCTTCGCGGTTCTGTAAATTTTCAAACAACATTTGTAAAATATAGGCATAAGGCTATTACAGGCAAAGAATATGTGTAGTTAATTCTGTGCTGTAAAACAATGAAATAGTGCGCTGTAACGTGTGAAATATGATCTTTATACAAAGTGTCGGGCAGTTAAACGTACAAAGTACGTACTTATATTTCTGTGTTTAAAGACCAGTTAAAGATTTATGTGTAATTTGGTTATAAAACTAAAATGTATTTGTTCGACTTACCCCTTCGGTGAATTTATGATTATCAGTTATTTTTAGTCATTATCTGAGACGAAATCAGACATTTATTACATACAGTTTGAATGAATCCTGAATGTTAATTATAGCTCCTGGATATAATATAGTTGTCCAAATTTACGATATATTACTTTTTTTATGGATTAATAATTAATGTATCTTAAATGTTTATTAGCATTTGCTGGACTTCGTCCGCGTTACACCTAGAATCATTAAAATGAAATAATTAAAAATTTCGTTTATGGCTTGGTTTGGTTTGGTTTTGTTTTTCGCTTGGAATGTCGAATGAAAAGGCGTCAGTATAAGATATTCAGGAGCATTTTTACCTTCTTTCTAACGTAAATAATTTAAATCACCCTTTAACCTCTATGAATAGAGCTAATAGAGTCCTACAATGGTATATAAGCTGTGTTTCTAAAATAAATAGTTTTTTCTTACATGTTTCAGATGGAAATTTTCAATTATCGACTTTCTTGATACCTTGATACCTTCATGGAAAAAATGTGTTTTCTTTAGTTTTCAATTTTTCGCCTGAAATGTATAAAAGGTGTCAATATATTTTAAAGGCATTATTTTTTACCCCTTAGAGGGATGTTTTGAAAAAAAAAATGTTAACCCTTGTACAACATTTTATATTTCTATATACATGAATTTTCGTACAGCAAACGTTCATACCACATTCTACTCCCATTGGCAATGCATTTTCTAAATTCGCTTTCTCTGATTAATAAATTTTTTATTTTCCCCGTCAACTAAGCTATTTGCTACATTTCCTATGTTAAACACTTTTTTTGTATCTTGGAAATATTGACTTCTAATTTGATCCCATCTGGGGCATTTTTTTCTATAACAAGGGGCCGTCCTCTGCCGGAAACACTGCGACCTGTGAGGCCTATTGTGTTTGCCCCCTTCTATATCTGCACCCATTCTCCTATCCCTGTGCCCTGGACTAGCTTATGCAGGTGCTTGATAGGATGGGAGCATAGTTTCTCCGGTTCTAGCCTAGCTTTCCCAAATAAAAAGTGTCGCTTGCGATACAGCGCCTCGCAATGACATATTATGTGCTCCGCTGTTTCATCTTTATCGCAGAGTCTGCAGCAAAGACTTCCTTGATACAGGTTGAGCTTGTTCAGGTAACACTTAAGCATTAGCAGTTCTTTTGCGGTTTTAGAGCTAGGTCCTTGGATAAAAGCCTTGCTGTGCCTGTGCCCCTGTCTGTTTCTCCAATGGACATTGTGCTTTTCCCTGATCCAGAGTTTTAGTGCACTACGGGCCATACATTTGGGTATTCCCAGTAATGGCTCGGGACCAAGATAGGATGCCGATGATCCCTGCCTAGCTAGCTCATCGGCTTTTTCGTTGCCTTGGATGCCGCTGTGGCCCGGCACCCAGAATAATTTAATTCTGTTCCTTTGTACCAGAGCTCCCAGTTCACCCAGGCATTCCCAGACGAGTCTCGACGATACCTTTGGTTTTATAAGCGCCCCAAGTGCCGCCTGACTGTCTGAGCATCCATCTAGGGCATTCAAATATAGTATGTTCTGCGTCATCTTTGACATGACAATACAATACAGAAAGGTGTGTCTCTTCGAACAAAGAGATATTTACCAAAGCACCCATGACGCAACAACGCTTCCGTCGTTACGTAGTAGTCCACTTCTCCGTATAGCCCTAGAAATCCATTTTTTCAATGTTCGGGATAAGTTTATGTGTTCATCTGCCATGTTTACCATTTTCCCAATTAGTTTACTTCGGGCCTCTTGCCTTGACAACCCACAGTAACTTGCATATCTTTCTTTTATTAAAATCTCTATTGCAGGATATTCCAGCTATAACGCAAGCACCTTCACCACATATTATATCTTCACCAAATATCCATATCTGTATGCACAGCAAACTCTGATACATATTGTTCTCTGCACTCTTATGAGTTTTTGCAGTTGTTTTTTATTCTGGCCTATATTTTGCCATGCCGGCGCTGCATACAATAATTGCGAATGTACCACCTAGCCAGAATACGCCTTTTGGAAGGTTTAGGACACTTGATATTCGGCCTGAGATTAGTCAATGCCCATATCCTCTTCTGCGATTAGTAACAGTTTTGTCAAGTGGTACTCCGAACGTCAGTTTTGAGTCCAGCCACTAAACTATCGTTTGCTCTACGTTTAACTATAGTCTAGCTACTTTTCTCGTCGTTAGTAGAACTGCTTCAATTTTATGAGGTGCATGTTGAAGGTTTTGCCTCCTCTACCACTTTGTTACTCGTATTAGTCCGTTTTCGGCCAAATTTATCAAGGAGTCCTCATTACTAGTTGTTACGACCATGGCGATGTCGTACATATCCAGCCAGAAATAAGTCTAGATTTGAATTGTTAATAATATTATGAGAAAAGTTTGTAATATTATATTACCATCAGATATGTCAACGAAATATAACTAGATTTGTATTACTATGCACATAAAATATAGTAGATAGTTCAGTGACCAGATAGTTCATGGGACGAACACTCTTAGTTAAATACAAAACTAAACACATAAGGTGTTTACTTCCGCCTGGCTTTCAAGAATTCATTAAATCATAAAAAACATCTAATCCTACTCAGGCCACATACGCGTCGTCCGGCCCGGTCCAGGACGCTGACCACATCCTCCGTCCGCTATTGTTCCGCGGGCGGACATCGCGTCGCGGAATATTAAAAGCCCGCTCGGCCAAGCCATCGCGGCCGATTCAAAAAACTCCACATCGATGTCCACTTCTCTTCTCGCCGCTCGTAACCGAAAGCGAAAGCCGGACCGGCTCGATGAATGATTCATGTGCACGATCTCGCGGCGCATACAATGCAATTTTGAGTCCGATAGACGATAAATTTTCGAACGGCGCGGCGTGGCTACGGGCCCGTCTCGCTATGGCAAAAATGTCCCCACGCCGAAGAAGACGTTCGGAATTATTTAATTTTTCAGTTAGGGACACAAACATAGCGGAGGTGGACGTGCTGGGAATATAGAAATGCCAGATTGAGAATATTTTTCGGATTGTCGCTGATTTTTTAACATGGTACTGTCTCCTCAATGAACGCCTCAGTAGACTGAAGCTAAGAAACAACGGCGATTGCAGATTCTGTAGGGAAAATGCCATAAACTTTGATACGACTGATATCAGAGATGGAGGACTAACCTCTGCAAAATTATCTTTTTTGCAGAGGACTGTATAATGAGTTATAACTCGAGAAAAGGGGACTAAATATATAAGGTTGCGGTGATTAACTTTCCACCTCCCATACATTTTATAACCTACCATATATTTCTCTTAAAAAAAGTCAGTTTCTATGGAGCTATGGAGTTCGATCGATGGGACATTATATGTGTACTGTAATTTCTTCGTTTGGTTTCTTTTTTTTGCTTCATCACTCAATCCCATCAACTTTACACGTCTATTAAGCTTGTAATGCCCCGTTAGTAAACCCGCTACAGTTTTGACAGTATTCCTGTCGTTAATAAGAAAATGCATCTCATATCTCTAAAAATTATGAATTTTTGGTTTAAAATGGATTAAAATCAAACTCACTATTGGAATTACATCTCCATTTTCTTCGCAGTCGCTGATAGTCATTGGCAATGTTATGGAAGTCGCTTATAATAATTACATGGCAGTCATAGGCAGTCTTCTTCGCAGTCATTGACAGTCGCTTGGTAGTAAAATGATATCTTGACAGTACATGTACATTTTTTACCCAATTGAGACACTCCTCGATTAAAATATAGGAGAAAGAAATAAAATATAATCTGTAAATGTGTTCCATAAAACAGTCTTCCTGTAAAAACTGTACTGGGTCTACTACTACTTACTTTACAATGAATGATTTCGATCATACTGATGAAAAGCATCTTTATCGTCTAACCTTTGCAGACGATTTAGCTATCTTAGCAAGAGATCGGATAGAGCTGATATCAGCGACTTGAAGAGTAAAAAGAAAAAGTAGGCTTAGTGTTTAATGAGAAGAAAACTAAGTGTATGAAGTGGTCAGATAGGGATTTTGAGATGAGAAGTTGTCTACAAAGTCTACAAATATATTCTGAGAAGGATACAAGTTTCAGGAAGTAAGTATATTCACGTATCTAGGAACCGTGTTTATAAGATAACCAAATGTAACCCAAGAAATTGTTTCAAGAATAATGACAGGAAATAGATGTGTAAACGTACTACAGAGAATTATTAAGAGCAACAATATCTCTAGAAGTTTAAAAGTCAGAATGAACCAAGCAATGGTGTAGAGTGTAGAATGTATGGAAGCGGGGTTAATCACTGCAACCTTACAGATTTATTGTCCTCCTTTTTTTAATTATAACTCATCGTACAGTCTGGGAGCTTTGACAAAAGTTAGTATCTGAAACGGTTTTACAGAGGTTAGTTCTCCATCTCCAATATCAGTCGTACCAAAGTTCATGATACGAATGGTTGTCGTCTCGGCGCACTCAGTGATGAGGTGTTCTTGTGTTTTCCCATTTTTCCTACAGAATCTGCATTCATCGTTGTTTATTAGCTTCAATCTACTAAGGTGTTCGTTGAGGAGACAGTGTCCTGTTAAAAACCCCGTGACAACCCGAAAATTGTTCTTACTTAAATCAAGAAAAATCTTTGAATAAGTTCTGAAAATTTTCTTCGGGTGTCTTAGACCGTTGGAGGGTTCCCATTCCAGGTTACGGATGGAGTCTTCCTGGTTCTTGAGTTCCGCTTTAAGTTGGTTTCCACTTGGGAAGCAGAACGGTTCTAGCCCAGTTAGTGAAGTGTTCACTCCTTTTCTAGCTAGATCGTTTGCTTTTTCATTGCCTGGGCTGAAACACAGAGTAAGAGAAATTTATTGCCTAATTTTTTTATTTGCATTATTTGCCTAATATGCTCAGCCTCTCTAGGCATTCTTTGATCAACTTCGGATTGATGGTTATTAAGTTGATCGCTTTTAATACTGCTTTTTTATCGGATAAGATAAGAGACTATTGCTTGTTTTCGATAGTTTCTGTCTAAGATAAGTTGTTGTACGCATCTGTCGGTATTCGCATCGTTGATTTCTGCCTGAAGAATGTTTGGGTAGGTGGAGTATTTAGTTTTCGACCCAAATACTCTCTACTACTTACTTTACAAAGAATAAACTCGATCATATTTATGAAAAGTGTTTTTATCACACCGGCAACTCGTGCCATTCGTGGGACATATTACCCATAGCATTTAATCCCATAACTTCCAAATTAATTCCGAGACTAGTTCCGACGAAGCGGCCTCGTTTGCCCATTCGAATAGGCGTCGTAATTTACGAGGACAATAGACTGTCACACCCGCCGCCAACATCTGCGAGTTCCTTCTGATGGTGCGAATTCCGTGGAAGCGGCGGCGCCTCTGGGCCGCCCACACGCCCCCATAAGCCGGGCGGCAGCGCTATCGAGAACTTATGCCGCCGCTGTCGTTGTCGGCTGGGACATTGACAAAAAATCGCCTACCAGCCGCCTTGTTCCCCATATGGAAATTCGAAAGGCTGGAAAGAGAGAAGGAAATCTTAGAAATTCGATGGAATTTTCTACAAACTTTTACAAGTGAAGAGCAGGCTTGCCAAATGCATTTGTCCATTTTTTAGATTTTTAACCAAAGTACATACACAGAGTTGCAATATGATGCCAGAAACGACTTGTTAAATATATTTTATCCCATTCGAATTAAATGACGAAAATATCTTAGACTTTCTACGTGCTATATGTCCATTGACGGTAGACAAACAAACAGAAATATATACTTTGTTTGTCATTGCCAGATGAAGAGTTTTTTTGTACTACAACTTCTCTATTTTTTAAATAATACTACTTAAAATAACAAATGGAACTACGACTGGGGACCATGTAGTTGGGGATACGGACCGTAGCAGAAAAATAAAGAGAAATTTCACGTGTAAAGAACAGTCAACAGTTTTTTTCAATTTTATCAGATATTATCAAAACTAGATTTTTCACATATCGGTGTACTGTTTTTATGATATTTTATCCAAGTATACTAGTAAGTTTCTTGCAAAATGCGTGGCTGTTTTTCTTTGTTTGCCAAAATTCGAAAAATGGACAAAATGTATCTAGAAAGTCTGCTCCTCAAATATGCTAGTTTTACAGATACATATATTGTTTCTCCAAAATTCATACCATCGCAGGTATTTTACAATTATTATTACAATAACGTATGGTCCTAAAGTTTTGGGAAAAAGTCAAAAACTGACAACTCTTATAAAAATAGTTTTATATTTTTATCATATTTTTAAACAACCTATGTTTACTATCCTAATTATAAAATAAAATTCAAACAGTGGACAAGGGACCGTTATTTTCGATTTGCCTAAGAATTCCCCTGACGCGTTGCATCATCCTTTGGACATTCTGAATATACGGCGTCGCAATTGTTCTTCGTTTTGTGTTTCCCACCCGTTATTGCAGACTTTCTGACTCAATACTGCCCAGAACTCTTCGATTGGGCGAGCCTGTGGTAGGTTAAGGGGATTGTCTACTTAAATCTCCTGGCCAGTTTTCGCTGTGAGATCCCAATTTTGTGTTTTGCTGCTTCAATTAGTCTTCCTTCTCTTATTTGGTTCAAAACCCGCGGCCGACCGGATTTAGGCAAATTTACACATGGTATCCCTTCTTGACGTTCTTTGATTGTGCGATAAATTGTCGATTTGCTAATGTTTTGATCCCGATAAATGACGACAATATCTCGTTTCGCCATTCGCCCAACAAGATTATTAACTCCTCGACGAAGATTAATTTTATAAGACATTTTAAGAAGCAGAACCCAAAATCTTTTGCTTTCTTTATTGAAGTGACATGACTGATGACATTTCATTACCATGATTACTTCATTAAATGCATTTTATTACTTAACCAAACCAGACGAAAATTTTCCCAAAACTTTAGGACCATACATTATTATTATAGCAACGCTGGATTCATGATATCACAGAAAGGTATAAAAAAAAGTTAAAAAAAACTTTTTAGATGAGTTTAAATACTGTAGCGAGCATAGTTTCACCGGTTTTGCTAGTGGGGCATAATTGGGGCTATTTTAGCTATAACGAAATTTTTCAAAGGTACATGATTATAATTTTAGAGAGATTTATATTCATAAAACATTTAATTACTAGTTGATTAAAAAAAGTATACCATTAATATTGCAAATTATATTTTACCCTCTCATAGTATATGTCTATTTAATAATTAATACGTCTGTATAATTTTTTTACGCTTGTTTCGCCGAACTGCTTGAATCCATTTTTGCTTTTGATCAAATCGCTGTAAGAAACTATGAAGCTATAAAATGTTGTTTCGAGAGAGTTGAATATCCGGGAAAGTTGAGTTATTGAATGTTATTGCACCCAACAACGCCCTAATTACGCTGTCTTTTACGCGTTAACATTTTTTCGGCAATTTTATTAACATTTGAAATTGTCACGACACAACACGACGCCTGATTCGAATTCTTTTTCACTTGTTTTTTACTACCAACCGAAACAGCGTTAAACCACACAAACCTCCGTATCTGAATATTTTATAGTCTCAATAACTGCACTAGCAAAAAACTAAAATACATAAATTAGGACAAAACCACGATTTCAATATTATTTTAATGTGATCAATATGAAGGGGCGTGAAATACATACTGATAATTTCTGATTTCTGCCGTTGAAGCGCTGCGATCGGAATTTGTTGAAATCAACTGAAATGCACCAAGCCTAAATGCTTCAATCAAGTATTAGAATACAACATGATGGCGCAACCCTGTTATTGTTAAGCCCCCTAGTCTCACGTTTACAATAACTGCAAAATATATTTGGACACAAATATTTAATTTCAAAATAAATGTATTTTATTATTTTATGGATTTGACGGGACTAAAGTTTACACGGAACTTCTTCTAGTCTGAATGACACTGCACAAACCGGTATATTCTTCTAATACTTGATCTCGGTAAAGAACCGACGAGATATCGCCTACCAGTGACATTGTTCCCAATATGGAAATTGGAGACTCGCCGCGCAGTGTGGCAGAAAAGGAAAGGAACAGACTGGGACAGAAACGGTCTTTATATATCGACGATAAGCGTCGATGCTCGCGACCGATTAGGCAAAAACGGACGGTAAAAGGCAGGCCAGCGCTAATGGGTCATTTAAGCTGTATACGTTGGAACGAGCAAGCTATTTTTTTCGCGAAAACTAGATGGGAAGATTATCTTAGAGAATTATGTAACTTGACCTTAATACGGATCGAATACCGAGAATCTAGAGTATTTATAGATGAAGATAAGATGTAGATTGTCCTATCAACTATTTCGTA
The DNA here is from genome assembly GCF_002938485.1 of Sitophilus oryzae. Classification (NCBI taxonomy): domain Eukaryota; kingdom Metazoa; phylum Arthropoda; class Insecta; order Coleoptera; family Curculionidae; genus Sitophilus; species Sitophilus oryzae. Next base: position 136,743 of record NW_022147564.1, read on the forward strand.
TTTCGTGAGTCGTTCTGTCCGAATCATTCAGCTGTATTTAATGTATAACATTTTTATCAATTCCGAATTTCCAGTACCTACAGTTCTTTTTAATTGATATCTTTGATTTCAATATCCATTTGGAGAACCTCATTTAAGCAGTACACGTTGCAAGTCTTTTTTTGAAAAATCGATGGAAAGATTATCTTATATAGGGTGATTCACGGCGATGGCACGTTAGACGTTTATGGTTAACTGGTGATAGAATTTTTTATGAAAATTTGGATTTTTACATAAAGGCACCTGCTCCAACTTTCTAAAATATTTTCAGTATTACAGTGTTGCCGCATCATTTGAAAAGTGGTAGCATCTTTCTTATTTTAAATAGAACACCCGGTATATTGTTACATATTTGGAAACTTTTCCTTTTTAACGATATATCATGTTCGTATACCTAATCTTCTTAAGGTTTCTTAAGTAGAAACTAACCTAATCTAACCAGAATGTTTAGCTATAGGATGATATATCGTTGAAATGCAATTTTATTTGGGTTTTGATTTTTTAAATAATATTCATAGGGTATAGGGCAGTAACAGAGATTTGAGTTACAACAAACGGAAATAATTATTTTTTCTGACCTCCCTGTTTGATATCCAATCAGTTGATTTAGATAGATTGGATATGCCGACTTTCCTTAACCAAATTTCAGCTTCTAGTATGCCGAATTTATGAATTAACCAATGTTTTTCAAGATCATGTTTTTGTCAATTTTACACGTTTTATTTTTTATGTCGAAAACTACCATTATGTATAGATTAGTATAGTATTAAAATTATGAGATATCAAAGTAGTTTCCAAAATATGATAATATACCGGTGTTCCATTTCAAATAACATAGCTGCTACTACTTATCAAATGATCTGGCAATATTGTAACGCTGAAAGTATTTTAGACAGATGGAGCAGGTGCCTTTATGCAAAAATCCCAATTTTCAAAAAAATCCTATCACCACCGATTCTCCATAAACACCTAATGTGCCATGGTCGTGAATCACCCTGTATGAACTAATATAGGTCAAGAAATAACATTGGATTGTATATATTTATATAAAATATATTAACTCTAAAAATTAGAGTATATAACCAAAAATTTTGATAATTATATTAATAAATATTTGATATTTAGTAAAATTTCTTAAGGATCTTACATTTATTTACTGTTTATGTTGATAGTTTATTGTATACTTAAGTAACACTATGTATATAATTTGTGTGATCTAATTTATTTATTTATATAAAACATTTAGCATAGTGGTAATTGCTAAAAATGAAATAATATAAATTAAACAAGATATGATCACGATGAAAAATTAAACCTATCCTTAATTAATCAAACTTTATTCTTAAATTAACTAATTAAATTTCAAACGAGTGAAAAAAAATGTTGATATTTCACTGAGCAGGAATAATTTAATTTATAGCTAAATCAAATATAATATATCAGGAAGAAAGTAACTCGATACTGTGCCACATTTTTCTAGCATAGAGGCTTATCTCGTACTTTACATTATAAAGTACTATAATTAAGAATTAGAATATCTGATCATATAATTTTTTGTGTTTATTTAGATACTAGTGATTATATTAAGGTTTTTTATCTGGAATTCTAACTGCCTATATCGTTAACCTTACTTATTTTTTAGCCGACCATACCAACAGGTATGGTAGACTATTAAGATCGGCAAAAAAAAAGTTTTTTTAATTTCACTCAAAATGGGGTATTTGGGTCATAAATGACCTAAATACAAAATATTTTCTCATGGTGTCTGTCTGTCTGTCCGTCTGTAACACGATAACTCAAAAACCGCTAAACCGATTTTAACCAAATTTGGCACACAAAATACTGTGGCACCGAGAATCTGGCCATTATTTTTTTGGTGGGGTGGGGAGTTGGTGAGGGTTTATGGGAGGGGTTAAAATTTAAAAAATCGTAATTCCAAAATTACAGTAGCTAGCGAAACGGGGTTTTCAATTTAAGATTAGGAATAATATTTGCAACAAAATTTGTAATAACATCAAAATCAGTCAAAGTCGCAGTTTTTGAGATATTCCGTGTTTCCATAGTCCGTTTTTGAGAAAATCCGTGTGGAGAACTACAAACTCCCATCGGACGCGACCCCAGGTGGCGGATAGGGGAAATAAACGGGGACCAAAATTGGAAAAATTCCTTTACTTTGAAACTAAAAGAACTGCATACTAGAGGTGGGAATTCTAGTTCCTTTGGAAGGAACTAGATTCTTAGTTCTAGTTCCTCCAGAGGAATAGTTCCTTGAACTAGGTCTTTAGTTCACAATAGTTTCCGACTAACATTCACATCCCCCTTGCTTGCTAATGCGTTTTGTTGTCAGACAGAACTATTCACAGTATGATCTGTATAATTTTTGTAATGTACGGAGATATAACGAGACGTGTAATTGTGTATGTTAAAAACATATAGGTAAGTTTTATTGCAGATAAAAAAAATAAAAAAAACTCAAATCAGAATTTAAAAATCTATATCATAAATCAATTGGAGCAAATATTACAAAAATTTTTCGAAAAATTGCATTTTTCCTCACTTCAAGCTTTTTGTTTTTGTCTAAAAATTCAGAATATCTACTTCGCTTTATAAGATATTTCTTAATTTTAGGGATCTAAATTGAAACATTCCCGTAAAATATTTAAAAAACAAACTAAAAATCAAAAACAGTATCTACGACAATTTTCTGTAGTAGTTAGGCCGCGCCGGCTGTGGCAATAGACAAGGCCGAATCCATCGTCGTCACCTTGTATTATATCTCGGATCTGCCGACTGAATAGATTCCCGTAAACTAGTCTTTTAATAGTTCCTCTATGTCCGGATCCGATAACATACGGCTGGCACTCCCCACGCCTGCCTAGCATCAATCGCGCTGGTTGATCCATACGTAAACTAGTCTTTTATTTAGTTCCTCTAGTTCCTTTAGGTCCGGATCCGATAACATACGGCATACGGCTGGCACTCCCCACTCCTGCCTAGCATCGATCGTTCGCGCTGGCCCGATCCGTTCGTACGTAAACTAGTCTATTTAGTTTAGTTCCTCTAGGTCCGGATCCGTTAACGTACGGCTGGCACTCCCCACTCCTGCCTACCATTGGGCTACGCGCGCTAGCCGATCCGTCGTCGTCGCATATTATTCTATATCGGTCACAGTCTCGATCCCCGAATAGGTCCTGAGGAACTAGTTCTTTGAGAAACCAGGAACTAGTTCCTTTCATTCCGGGGTCGGAATAGTTCATTGGAACTAGTTCGTTCACGAACTACACACCTCAACTGCCTACCAACTTTTTATTAACATATTTTAGTATAGGCGGCTATACGTGCCTCCCGGCGCCATTTTTTTTATTAGTTATACATATTTATATTTGTTTCTCTTTTAAATAATATTACTTATTAATATTGAGTTTGACGTAACATAAAATCTACTAGGCATCATTAAAATGCATTATTTCTATACACTTGCTGTGTGCTGTCTTCTATGAATGGATTTTTAAGTTTTTCTTTAAATTTGAGAACGAAATATGGAAGAAACGAGTCGTAGTCATTACTGAGAAGAAGAAATGAAGAGGACAGTACTGTAAAAACTCGGCATTCCCATTTTGGTGCCAAAATGGCCGTAGAATGCGGCTGTAATACACAATTAAATGTATCCAAGTTGAGGCTGGTTTTAATTAGAATCTAATTTTGAAACTTATTTTTTCGCCGTAACGTGGTATATGCTGGAACTGTATTTATGGATAGAGATAAAATACAGAAAGAACAAAAAATATGGTGAACCAGGAGACAGGAAATGTAGAAATAAAAGAAAAAATCGAAAATTATCGAAATACACTCACCGGTACGAAAAACGGGCACCTTAAAATTTTGATGTATATTAAAGTCTAATTTACAGGGTGGCCCATCGAAAACGTTCCGCAAGGCATAACGGCCAGGGTAATTTTTTTTTCAGAAAATTCAAAAACACGTCAATTTTGTTTGTGAGGGGGACAACTTTTGCCCCAAAATGATTGCAAAATCTTCAACCCTCTAAGCGAAGTGTCATCCCCCAATTTTTTCAAATGGGAAGGGGGGTCAAGTGGTACCGCAACGGAAAGGGCTTTCTATTCTCTATACTTTCCCGGCTTCGTTTTGAAAATCGGTCGAGTCATTGAGAAAATATGAAGGATTGAAATTTGAAAAGTTTATTTAAACATTTATCAGAGTAAATGATAAGGATAAGTTCCTTCGACCAATTTGCTGTTTTTCTTATTATTTCTAGATGTTTGCGCATTTTTCACTTGCGACAAGGTTGAACGATCAGGTGCGGTAGTTGCTAGATAAGCTGTTCTGTGACTTATGCGTTGAAGTTCTTCTCAATATCGTTAAAATTTTTAACAATTATGGTGTACTCACTTGCAGAAAAAGTGGAAATAATCGAACTTTATTTTAAAAATATTGAATGTGACAATCGGGCTGCGCAGATATTCAATGAACGCCATCCTGACAAACACCATTATGGCAAAATTGTTCGCGAGTTAGTAGCAAAATTTCGCGAAACTGGTTCTGTTATGAATAAAAAGAGGCAGAGGGAAAATCCTGTTGTAAATGAAGCTATGGAGGTATTCGTATTGGGCCAAGTTGCCATGGATAATACGCTGAGTACAAGAAACTTAGCCAATGACACCGGCGTGAATCGTACAAGTGTCCAAAGGATATTAAAAAATATAAGTTCCACCCGTACAAAATTCAGTAGGTACAAAGGACTCAACGAAGACGATTTTGATAGAAGCCTGCAATTTTGTGAAAACTATGAGTGAACAAGTGGCGAATGATAATAATTTCCTATTTAATGTATGTTTTTCGGATGACTTTCTTTTTGAAATATGTAGTTAATCGGCACAACTGTCGGCACTGGGCTGAGGACAACCCCAGGGTTTTTTACGAGGTGCACACACAAAACCCTCAGAAATTGGACGTGTGGGCGGGTATTTTTGGAAATTCTGTTGTGGGTCAGTTTATGGGCTTTATGCCTTGCTGAACGTTTTCGATGGGCCACCCTGTATTTTGTTCTAGTTGGCCGACTTTGATGATTTTTTATGCAATTTGTAGCTAAATTATTTGACTCTTCAGTATCTCTTTCTAAATTAAAAATGAAAATTTCCATCTGTCAATTATACGAGGTAAAAGAAAATGTTGATATTTTGGTGAAAGTTTGAAAACCCTTGTGGAATATGTTAAAAAAGCAAGGAATTTAAAAATCATTGTATCATCTAGGTACGTTTTTTTCTTGATAGTTTGTTTTTTGATTCATCTCAATAGCTTTATATTTATTGAAGATATTTGCGTTTAAATAAGACAGTAACGATTTAAAGCATTAATGATGGGTTCTCATCAACACACTGTCATTGAAAAGTCATATTAATATTGTTTATTAAAGTTTACTCTATAGAGCTGTTGCTTTAATTGATCATGGTAGAGATTAACTTAAGAGAGTTAAAACCATGTCTGCTAGAATAACTGCGCAACAGACAATAATAATATGATTTTTCAAAGACAGTGACATTACATAAATCATAAACACTATTTTATTGGTCTTTTGACTAGGACCAAAAACAAAGGCATGGTTTTAACATAAAAAATACGAAAAAATGTGTGTGTGTGTGTGTGTGTGTGTGTATTCTTCTCTCATACAACTAGCTCATAAAAGAATGGAGATAAAAAAATACATCTCAGATTTAGAATGTTTAGGAGGGGAGTTAATCACAGCGACGTTATAGATCTATTGTGTGTAAGATTACAGGAAAGTGGTTTTTATCCAAAATGCCCCTCCCATTTTTCCACAGGGTGTTTTTGAATTTATTGCAAAAATGAAGAATGAATTTTGATTTAGCTCGATATAAACCCACCTAACCGAAATATATAAACCATTAAAATAATAAAAAATAATGCTAACAAATCGTATCTACAAACTAATACCATAATCATAAAAATCGGATTAAAAATTAAAAAGTTATGAAACATCAAACTTAGTCAAAATTTTAGGCTGGCGGAATTTTGTGCCGGGGAGTTTATAAAAAAAACAATTTTTTTCAAACTTTCCTTGAACAAGTATTATAATTTTGAGATATAAAAGAGATAAAATAAAGAATAAAAAAATAAAAATAAAAGAAAAAAAATATATAAAAAAATAAAATAATGAATAAAAAAAAATAAAAAAGAAAAAGAAAAAAAATATATATAAAAGAGATAAAATAAAGAACAAAAAAAATAAAATAAAAGAAGTACGATCGCAAAACGTACACCTTTAAACAAACCGCCTTGTATATGCGATAAATACGATTAACATATTTACGTTCGATTTATTATTTATATAGGTATAAAATTTAAAGTATATCACGAGATCCAACTGTTCCAGCCATAATCGTGACTAACAATATTTTTTCCTCTTGCATAATTCAACGATCCCATGCCCTGAACTTGCCTTTGATTTAATAACTCGCCTAACGCTAACCGTAATGCTGTAGAGATATACAAATGTATTCGCAGCCTTATTAATCGCTGTACGAAATACGTGTATAATATTAATTGCTTTCTGTTCTAAGGTCGGTGAATAATTATTGTTATCGTTTGAACTTTCCTTTGAAATCTAAAAGTTGATATTATTACGACTACTAATAGAAGCATACTTTGTACATATTTATTATTACTGCTTCTTCTTAAGTCGCTGTCTCCCCAGGCAGGTTTATAGTTCAAAATTGCTAACATGAATCTGGATACTGCAGTTCTACAGATGTCTATTGATGAGTATCCAAAACTATTCGAAGTTGGTTAAAGAATACCTAGAGAAGCTTAACAAATTAGGCAAAGACAATAAAGTCCTCCTACTCTGTGTGCTAGCCCATTAAGGGATAAAAGGTATTGAAAAAGCAAACGACCTAGCTGGAAAAGGAGCGAACACTCCACTTACTGGACCAGAACAGTTCTGCTTCCCGAGTGGAAATCAACTTAAAGTAGAACACAAGAACCTTGAAGTTCATCCGTAACCTGGATTGTGAATCCTCTAATGGTCTAAGACACTCGACGAAATTTCTCAGGACTTACAATCGAGACAAAATCAAAGATTTTCCTTGATTTAAGTAAGAATAATCTTCGGATTGTCACGATATAATAATAGGACACTGTCTCCTTAATGAACACCTCTGTAGATGGAAGCTATGAAACAACCTCAAATGCAGATTCTGTGGGGAAAATGTATAAAATAAGATAAAGAAAGATAAGAAAATATATAAAATAGGCTCAGTAACGACTGACAAATCCACAAAATTTCAAATCAAATTCAAATGTGTCAAATGAATCCAAAACTCTACTCTGAGGTACTTAACCAAGAGTTTTGACGTCTCCCGATAAATATTTTACCTTGAATTGTACCCTCGATTACCAGCCTCAGAAATTCGTATTTATCGCTTCTCATAACATAGCCTATATACACTGCTGGCAAAGGAATATTAGCAATAGGAGGTTTTCAATGCAATAAAAAAAGATGGTAAGGCTGCAAAATACACTGCAGTGCAACAGAGACGGATAAAGTGTCTTTTCCCTACCATCGCATAGGGGAAGTGATCATAGAAGTGATACGACGTGAGAGCCCCTGCGAGAGGGGGCGCCGGGCGGGTCTTTAAGACGCTTGTGTGGGGGCTACCGCCTACTAATAGAACAGAATCGAAAAAATAGAAACAGGACGGACAGTGTTGCCATTCAATTAAATCGAAATTATGTTGGCTTGTCAAAATCCTAAATCTTCTAATCCCATTATCTTGCCTACTTAATGAAATATTAAATAAAGTACGAAACAATTTTAAGAATGTTTTCTCTAGGCACATAACTTCTTTCTAAAACGAAAAGTAACATGCAAAACTTTGAAATCAATTCTAAAATAGCAAGTGCAATTCTATGAAATGGCAATACTGTACGATCTTCCTAGCAGTCGCCCCGACACAATCGGTCGGCGCTGGCGCTTGACAAAGCCGCGGCTGTGATAAAGGAATTAGGCCGAAAAAAACTTTATAAGGAGTAGCCGAACAGGGTTGCCGGGTTTGTTAGATTATAATTCCATACGAGAACAAAATTCTCGGTAGATCTTCAACATAAATTAAAAGTACAGAAACGAAATAAAATATAATATTTAAGTCCAAAATTAGCATTCCTATGTGTCGTAATAATAGATCACTCAAATAAAATACAAATATAATAAATATAACAAGAATTAGAAATAGCTAGGTATATTATTTGATATTAAAAAAATATTGAACTAAATAATATTAATATATTAATAAAAACATATAAAACTATAACAAGTAGGGATAGCAGTCACAAATTAGTGTAGCAGTCACTTTTACCTTTGTACAAATTTTGATCAGTGATATCTAAAATTAATTTCATTTCAATGGGAAAGCTGTAGCAACTCTCAACTCTTTTTCATATTAATATATTCTTTTTGACGGGAAAATCACTAAAATATTTGTCCGAATTTAGGTTGTTTCTTAACTTAAATTTTGTTTTTTGTTTACATTTTTTGGGGAAAATATGGGTTCAACTTTAGTAGATGAATGAAATAAAATCTTTTCAAAAGATATCAACTTCTTCGGGCATGTCGCCAATACCGCGCCTAATAAGGAGTAATAAGGAGTAATAAGGATTTTTAGGAATATCTCTGTAACTCTGCAACTAGACAGAACGATGACCTGTATGTGTGTTATTACTAAATAAAATTTAATGAAACAATAATAAAGTCAAATTATACAGATTCCAACACGGCAGTCGCTTAATTTTTAGTCAAATAAGTCAGCTTTTTATAAGTGCTTCTATTGTAAAAACTAAAGACGCAGTTGAATATATCGTTAGATTTTTCTTTAAATCGGTAGATCGGTAGCTTACAGACGAAACCGGTAGACCTGGCAACTCTGTGATGAACTGACGGGAGTCGGAATAGCGAGGTGCGGAGGCGCGGGAAGGGAAATAAAATAATGGCGATAAATAAAGGGCAGGGAGATGGGTATCATGAGTGTATAGGAGGTGGCGGAATTTCCAAAATTTGTTATCTTATTGGAGTTTGTCTAAGTAGACAGTCGTAGTGGAAGTGGAAACGGGGAAGTTGTTGTCCATCTCTGTTTAAGCATAGACTTTTTATAGGCGTTTCATTCCAATGCATGTAATTCCTATGCCTAGAGATCCATTGCCGGGCCTGTATAACTTGTTTTTCAATGTTTAACAGTTAATAGTAGTATTTTTTTGTTTTCTCATACGTCTGAGAACAGCTTCGTTTGTTATTTTTTCCATCCAAGATATGCAAAAGATTCCTCTGTACAAATACATTTCAAATGAGTCAAAATGTCTTTCTATAAAAGCATTAAGTGTCCAACTTACTCAACCATAGAGCACACACAGAACAGATAAAATATAACATCTAATCATACGTAAGGAAGTTTCAGTCTAAGTTCCTATATTTTAAACTAGGTTTTCATTTTTGGGGTGAACACTTTTCTAGCTTATTCTACTCTACAAATTAAATAAAACCCTATAAATGTTTATTAAGAAACATTTTCTTATTGGGATACAGATCATTATATTTTTCACTAATTATTTTGCTAATTTCTATTGCATTCCATTTACTAGAGGTCATAGGCAGGTTCAAAAGGCTCGGGTTTTGCATTTCTTTTACTTTATTTGATGGTATAAAATGTAATATAAAGGTCTTTAAAATTTAGAAGACCTAAAAAAATTCTGACACTACGATCTTATTCCATATATCAGTTTAATCCAGCTTTAATATGATACAAGCTTACGTTTATGTTGTTTTTTTTTTGTTGTTAAGGATCTATGGTTACCCTTCTTGTTGAATATATCTGCCTTTACGAGGGTTTCAGACGCCAACTATTCGAAATAGATAAACCAAGATTAATGGGACTCTACTACCAAGGCATTCAATGCAAACTCTATCAATTTTTCAAAGCGTTGTTGACTTGGCTTATATGTACATATTAAGGTCGTAAAAGAGCCATGCAAAGATTCATTTTTTATAGCTCATGAATACATCAAATTACATAAATTGTTTAGTTAAGCATCATAATTCTGAAAATATGTTTTTATAGATTGATATTTCACTTTAAAAAATTAAGTAAAACTTCTAATTATTTAACATATTATTAGTATGCTTCTGTCAAATTATTTAGTTATTACAATAAGTCACTAAATAACACTTTTTTTATTCGATGTAAAACCAAATGTTTTAAAATGTAGAATGTTTGGAAGGAGGGTTAATCAACGCGACCTTACAGATCATTGTGTTTCCTACGTTTTTGAGTTATAACTCATCATACAGCCTCAGAGCTTTGACAAAAGCCAGTATATGAGACTGTTTTACGGAGATTAGTTGTTCATCTCCTATATCAGTCGTACCAAAGTTTATGAAGAAGAAGAAGAAGGCTTTTATATAAGTCGCATCAGCTGCTGGGCCATTTGGCGGCATGGATCAAATTAAAGTTAAATTACACTATACTAATGAACCCAAACCCGATGCCCTAACAAATTGGAACAAAGAATGTAGATTATCAAGAACGGAAGCCAGATCGCCATTCAGACCAAATGATTGTCTTAAGTTATTGAAGGAGGGACATTCTACTAGGAAGTGGTACACTATTAATTGGTTGTCACAATGAGAGCAGTTAGGCAGGGGGTCGCCTTTTAAAAGGAAAAAATGGGAGAAATGGCAGTGACCCAACCTGAGCCGATTCCAAATGACTTCCTCACTTCTGGACAGTGACCGAGCTACAGAAACTTGAAAGAATTGAGGTTTACATTCATATAGCTTATTTGAATCTCCTGTTACTTACCACTCTGCTGTGGACACCACTTTTTATTGTGGACATATTATGTAGAAATTTAAGTTCAGAGATAGAAAATGCAAGTGGTATAAAATCTCCATCATTTGCCGCAGTCTTAGCAATCTTATCAGCATCTTCATTACCTCTTATACCCACATGGCTAGGAATCCATACTAGATCCACTCCAAAGTTTATGGCACGAATGGTTGTCGTCTCGGCGCATTCAGTGATGAGGTGTTCTAGTGTCCATTTTTCCCACAGAATCTGCATTCGCCGGTATTTCTTAGCTTCAATCTACTGAGGCGTTTGTGGAGGAGACAGTGTCCGTGCAAATCCGAAGATTGTTATCAAGGAAAATCTTTGATTTTTCTCGGTCGTAAGTTCTGAGATATTTATCTAGTATAGTCTTAGACTGTCGGAGGATTCTCTTTCCAGTTTAGGGATGGAGTCTTCCAGGTTCTTGAGTTCCGCTTGGTCCAGTGAGTGGAGTTTGCTCCTTTTCTAGCTAGATCGTTTGCTTTTTCATTGCCTTCTATCCCTTGGTGAGGCGGCATCCAGAGTAGGAGGACTTTATTTTCTTTGCCTAATTTGTTCAGCTTCTCTAGACATTCTTTGACCAATTTTGAATTGATGGTTACTGAGTTGATCGCTTTTAATGCTGTATCAGATAAGATGGATATTTCCTGTTTTCGATAGTTCCTATCTAAAATATATTGAACACATCTTTTGATAGCGTAGATTTCTGCCTGAAGGCTGCTGGGATAGGGTGCCCATTGGTTCGGAGTATTTACTTTTCGGCCCAAATACCCCTGCTTTGGTTATGGAAGTGTCAGTATACCACGGTCTTTTACATGGTGAGCAAACGTTTATCTCTTCCAATCCTTTTTATTTTTTTTTTAACCAAGTGTTATTAAACTAAGAAGGTAGTACTATAAAGATGTTGAAAATGACATACACTGTGTCAATTTTTAAACTTCCTACCCTTAATATATTTATTGTAGTTAAAAATATGAAAAATCGGAAAGACATGTCAATTTTATTTGTAAAGAGGGCACTTTAAATGAATATTTTTAGCCTTTTTTTTTCAACCCCCTAGGAGGGGTAGATGCCACCCTTACAATCTTAAATCGGAATGGGGGTCAATTGACACATCGTTTTAAAGGGCGTTTAATTCTCTTTTCAGTGGTACTTACATTGTTGTTTTTTTTTCAGTGGTTTCCGAATAATCACGTTTCAAAGTTGCAGAAACAATAATTATTAAACATGCCTGCATTGAGATTTTGGTTTTCAAGCTAGTCTTTACACAAAAATCTGTGCAATGGATCTCCTTGTTGTGCAAATGATTAGAAGATTAGGTTACACCACTTACGCCCTATCTTATAAGTTGTTCAAAATGTTATCAATTTTCGTGTAAACAATAATTAGTTAATGTTTATGATGTTTTCTGTTTATTAGTATTTCAACTCCCCTAGAAAAATGTAATGGCTACGTCCACGTTACCACCTAATCTTCTAATCATTGTACTACAAGGAGACACTAGACTAGAAACACTAGCCTGAACACCAAAATCTCAATGCAGGCATGTGTAATTATTTCTGCAACTTTGAAACGCAATTATTCGGAAACCCCTGGACAAAAAACAACAGAGTAGGATACCACTGAAAAGAGCATTAAACGCCCTTTAAAAAAATGTGCCACTTGACCCCCATTCCCATTTAAGATTGTGAGGGTGACATCTACCCCTCCTAGTGGTTTGAGAGAAAAGGGCTAAAAATATTGATTTAAAGTGTCCCCCTTACAAATAAAAGTGTCGTGTCTTTCCGATTTTTCATATTTTTAGCTGCAAGAAAGATATTAAGGGTGGGAAGTTTTAAAATTGACACAATGTATACCTTAAATAATATATGATGTAGGTAAATTATTTTGAAAATTAGAAAGTACTTTAAGAAAAGTATGATCGAAAACAATGACGTCAAAGAAGCCTGAGGAATGACAGTCGATTATAATTTTGGCAAGATCAATCTCTAAACGTCATTTACTAAAAATTGACATAAAACTTGTCAAAAATTAACACTAATTTCGGAACGACAGGCGAATCATGACGGACGCGTATAAACTTACCTTAAGTCTTTATCAAATGTACAAAAATCTACGTATGCGTAGCTCATTTTCCCTGCAGAAAGTATCAATTGTTTAGATCCATCGCAATTGAGCCTCTAAACCGTTAGGAGAATAAATATTTTTAAAAAGACGCGTACCATACATGATATAGAAATAATAGGGTTCGGATATGGACGGTTTGGCGTTGAAAGACCTTAGAAGAACCGTAATTCATATATTTGATTCTTTTTAGCCGTGTGTTTGTTCACGGAATTAACTTAATTGCGTAAAATCATAGAGAAAATAACAACCTCCGCGGAAAGTATCCTGTTAACAAGCGGGCAAATTGTTCCGCATGCATTCAAATATGCACCTAGACGTACTCATTATCTGTTTTTTTCCGCAGATGTCAATCTGTATACTATAACTTACATGATGAGACCTGTAATTATTTTTATCGTAGATTGCCATAACAAATCTGCATGGAGTTTGATGCGTGCGGTTTCAGATAAATTTATAATGCGCGAGAATCTCAACCTATTTTAGAAGATAGACTCTATTATTATTTTCATACGGAGTGCCCAAATAGTCGTGACGATTACAATGTCTGCAACAGTTTAAGAGACTTGAGGGATACTGGATATTCCTTATTTCTTAAAGAGAGTATCATGTGAACTAACGAAAATTGGTTTGAAGGAGCACCTAAGAGAGTATATTCCCAGAGACTTTAATTGAGAAATCACTTCTATTAGTTAAACACATAGGATGTATAATGGTTGAAAAAGAGACCCTTTTAATAGGCCTAGAGGTGTAATTATGTAAGCCCCCATAATCTATCCCTAATTCAGATATCTATTGTGATCACTATGGTATTAACACACACACTATATGAAGAATTTTGTAAAATATAAATCACAAGTTGAATGGTAAAGATAGAGCGTAACCATCCAAAAGATAATAAATATCCGACAAGCTGCTGATGAACAAAGGGGTGTGATCGAAGATAGAATCTCAGAAGATGGAGATCCGATAAGGAGAAAGTTTAGACTCGGATTGCTATGTATATAACATTTAAAAATTCAGTATATTGCGAGTCTTATAGAAAGCAAGATTAACCAAGAGGAGCGGAAGACTGAAGAGAGATATATTAAATGACTATCTTGAAAGTTACCGCCAAATATACACCGTATGAGCGAGAGGGAAGTTCATCTTCCGAATTTAACCAATAATGGTTTAAGTAAGGACCAAAAGGCACTTATCTGATTATAAAATCATTATAAGTAAACGAAGTCTTAAACAACTTAATCTGGACTATTTATTCTTACTTTTACAGTGGGGTTGGGAATCCTTTGTATTTACAAAACAAAAGCAAAAATAAACAATTCACACCACATGTATGAGCGCCAGAACACTTGACTTTCGCACTACAAAGAGAGCATGCTGGAGATAACCTTGGACATAGAGCGAGTGCTGCAGCATCAGCACAGACAAGCTGTATCAATTAGCAGAATGATTAAAATTGATAAACTGAAATAATTCTGTTTTTAATTTAAAGAAGTATTATTTACTGATTCACTATTGGCACCATGAGCGAGTATTATCACACACTATAATATATTATCAAACAAATACAAGGTATTAGCGCTATATAATTCACAAATATAACGTACAGACAGATGCGCGAATAAGAACAGCCGAATTACAACGTATCAGGTTTCTGTGACTCAAGAAAGAGTTCCCATAGACACATCGCATCATATGTATAAGTGTTGGGTTATTATTTTGGTTGAAAATAATCTGCACCAATATGTTATCGAAGGATAAAATCTCACAGTAATTTAAAAGATTGCTCGTCATATATTATATCAGCTCATCGTAGGAGATAGGAAAAAATATATACTTAATAGAGAAAAATAATTTATTTAACAAAAATTTAATTAAAGATGTGACAAAATAATTACATTTATTAAGGCATTATTTAAAAAAAAAAATTTTTTCGACTATATAAATCTTTATTTTTTTGTAAACTTAATGCATAAAATAATTTCTAATTATAGAAAGGTTATCTATTTTGTACATTTTTAATTAAATTTTGTTAAATACATTAATTTTTATTAACTATAGAATATATTATGTTTTTTTTTTTTGGAAATTTTTTGATTTTTCCATTTTAAATAAAAAATATACAAATTTCACCAAACTTAGAGATAACAGTTCAAAAGTTCAACAAAAATTCTACATAACCGTTTTAAAAAGAAAACATATGAACCACGCGCACTATGTCATTCCAGAAAGCGAATACGACACAGCATAGGTTTCCGGACTAGACGACTGGTGTATTTACACACTCAATAGGCGTGTGGGGTTTGCGGAGCGGTTTCCGATGCAGACGCTTTCTTTCCCATCTGTTATAGATAATTTGTGGCTTTATACTACGGTGTTTTGTCTTATACTCCTGCCTCTATATCTTTATTATTCATACGAGCATAAGGGAAGGTAGACCAAACACCAACCAATAGACTTTACAAAGAAGACGATTTAAAATACTACGGATACGCAGAGGAACAGTCGAACAGTGTCCTATTGTTTATGCTAAAGTAGGAGAAAACTTTTCTAATTTCTTATTTTTCTATTAACTTCTAATAAAAAACAATAAACACACTTCAAAAATAAGAAAAATCAATATCATCATCAACCAAAACCAACCTAAATGTATTACTGTTGCAACGTAGCCACTAATTTTGCTCTCCATTTGATCAATTTACATAGTGTACCAAAAAGTAAACTTTTTGGAGTGAGAATTTTTTACTTGTCTCTCAGAGACAGTCCATATTAATCTGTGCCATTGCATCTTTGGTTATTCTGATTTCGCTTACGGTTTTCTTGGTTAATGTTACGGGATATCTAACATCAGTACATCAGGAACAGGTAAGAACATTCCATCTTATTATATTGTATATACAATATAATAAAAAAAAAAAAAAATTTTAAATTGATTATTTCCTGTAAAAAGTAACGTTAGTGATAATGTAGAGAAAATTGCAAAAACAAAATGGCTTGACTTTAAGAAAATGCAATTTCTGTAATGTAAACCGAAAGCTTGAAATTGAAGCCTATGGACTTTAAAAAAATACTAACTTATAAGCTAACTAATGTAGAGTATGAATGTTGGTGTCTCTTTCAGAGAAATATGTTTGTGGTTACCAATTCAAACATTTTTAAAAATGTCCAATTTTGAATAATAAGTTAAAAATATTAAAAAGCTCTAAAAACAAACGTGTTTTCCAAAGAGACATAAACATAGTGGAAACAATCTTTATTCGCAGACTTTTGATAAAACAAGACTCAGTTTATTAAACGAAGGTTTAAAGTTTGCATTGCCCAACTCTGGTAACGCTTTGGAGGAAATCGTAGTTGGTGTTGAAACTGCTATTAAGCACTTGCCCGAGGCTTCTAAAGTATCACACACACACGACACACGAAGTCAGTTATCGAACAAAAATATGTTTTCAAGTAATTCCATCATTAAAATTTAACAAAGAGCACAATATTGCCAAGAGTTTGGCGTAACAAATGATTGTTTCTATCTAAAGGCTGATAAGGGAAAAAGCGTTGTTATATTAGATAATAAAATTTTATTTATAAAAATTATAATCGCCGACGTACAATTTGGGTCTCTACACAAATTTGAAAAAGAATCCCTTGCCGAAGATGGTAGCAGACGTTAGAAAACAACTCTAAATAAGAATGTTAACACCCTTATTATGATCTTTCTTGAGGAGGAGAGGGGGGAAATTGCAAAGTATCCAAAACCCTCATACCAATTGTATGCTTTGCCCAAAATTCATAAACCGGAAAAGTCTATGCGCCCAATTGTTTCGGTGTAGTTCTCCGAACTACTAATTTGGCAATAATGGATCTTCCAAGGGAGTTCGAAAAGTTACCTGATCATGAACCTACTTTCTCAGTTAAAAATAATATTGAATTCGCATAACAAAATTAAAAGATATAACATTGATGAGCTGAAATTTGGTCTCCTTTGATGTATCTTCGTTGTTCCAAGTGTTCCAATTCCACAAACTTTAGGCTACTTAAAGGAATTACTGAACGCAAATGCTCTCGACAACAAAACTGTGAGTGAATATATTGAGCTACATCGTTATGTATGAAACACATTTTTTTTTTTTTTTTCAAATTTAATAACAACTTTTTTGAACAGCGGAAGGTACAGCAATGGGTAGTCCATTGTCTCCATTTTTGCTTAATTTATTCATGATCAGGTTTCAAGTGGAGGCTAAGAATCAGTTTGCGTATTTTCCAAGAGTATGGTTTAGGTATGTGGATGATAGTTTTTTGCTCGTTTTTGATACAACATTCAAGTATACTGACTAATTTTATTTTTCTAAAGTTAAATAGATTGTTTTCCTTCCATTAAATTTACCTTAAATTGAGAAACAACGAACAGATATACCATTTCAGATAATATTAGATTTATTTAGAAATACTAATAATTGCCTGAATTTGATATCTATAGGGAAAAATACGACCACACAGCAGATATATCCCTAATGAATCACATCATCGTGTTGAACATAGAAATGTAGTTAAATTTCTTCGTTCATAGATTACTTAGTTTTACACTTTCCAACGAAAGATAAGAAATAGAAAGAGATTACATTAGGAATGTAGCTGATGTAATGGATATTCTCCTTCACTAGTTTTGATACAAATTAATTAGAAAAACGTAGCGTATAGGTAATGATTATTCTGAAAATTCGTCTTTTTCAATGTGGAGAAAGATACGTCTAAATATTTTTCGTTACCGTTTGATAGAGAGTTATCCCGTGGTTTATAAAGAATTTTTAAAGAAAATAATAAACAAAAAAAAAAAAAAAAAAATAAATTTTTACAACAATTATTAGGTAATCCAAAGAATAAAACACCTCCACTGGAAAGGTCGGGTATTTTATGAAATTTCTTGTAAAAAATTTTGTTAATCAGAGAATGAGGTGTTGGGCAAACTAGAAGATCAATAATTAACTAGATTTAATAAGCATTAGCTCAAGGATAAGGAAGATATGGTTAGGCCGGATAAATCTTGCAAAAACATAATTGTTAATTGAATAAATAATAAACAAAAAAAAAATAAAAAATTAGTAAAATAATTAACAGTCTCAAAATTACAGGCAATTAGGTGCATATGAAAGCATCAGCAATTAATAAATGTAAAGTAAGTATGAAGAAGTCAACGGTCCAATTCCTTCAAAGTTCTTTGTTCCTACTACTCTAGTGGCGGTAATCTAACTGTTACGCTCATTGGGCTCTGACTCGATTGGCTAGATCTTGCAACGCTCAATCGGTGCCCACTGGGCGAGTTTATAAACGCTCAACTTGTACTTGTGTACTTTAGTTTATAACAGTGCTGCTGATGATGCTAACATGGTTAGCGAAACGCGCGTCCAGTGTAAAAGTAAAAGTGTTTTGGTGTATTGTGGTGATTTAGTGTTTTTATTTTGCTATTAATTTCTCTTCAATATTGGAAGTGCCCCTTTGAAAATGTATTTCAATCGTCCATAGGCGGTCCAAGTCAGTCCTATTCATCTGATGAGCTCGCAAGTTTGGTCATCGCGGCTTATACGTATTTCATGACCCAAGTACTTATAAGCGGTTGTTTCATCAAAATTTGATGTTGATTTATATACCGTGCTTTTATTTTAACTGTGAACATAGGGTTTAATATAGTGCAATACTATTGTGCCATCTGCTATGTTCGTTTTTAAAATGGAAACTCAATGATTGGATTTGAATGAATATTATACCAAATTTCTGTTACGTTTAAAAAAAATACCTATCTGTTTTAAAATAATTTATTTTGTTTAACTGAAAATAGTTCTTGCCTAAAAAATGGCCAAAAATACTAATTTTGAATGAAAAATATAGTTTGAATTTATTTTATATCTGTTAATTTTTTGTTAAAAAACTGTATTGCCTATCAATATTTAACAGATGCATGATAAAAAGCTGGTTATGGCACTGACAAGAGAATTATTTACAAATTACAATGATTAATTCCTATGTTCACAGTTAAAATAAAAGCGTAGTATATTCCACCGCTAATTACTAGGTTTGTCATCACTTGAGTTTTTGAGATGTTGATTTTTAGTCCCATTTGTTCAAAAATTGCTTTCAACATTTCTTGGGCTTTATTTACGCAGTCATATATCAAAACAATGCCATCTAAAATCGCAGGTGGTTCAAATTTTCGCCATTTATATTTACTAATATAAATTAATAAGAAACAATATTTCGGTAATTCATTATCTGTACTGTTCGGGTCGCTCTCGGGGGTCGGGTAAAGCGGTTGTGTAGCCGAAGAAAATATATTTTATATTTCAGAAATCTGCCTAAGGCTTAGCCCGATCCTGTCGTGTTAAGCCAAACCCAAAATTTCAAACACACGTGCCTTGATTAAGGCTTAATTAAGGTTTGCAGAGCTTCAGCATTTGCCATAAAATAGCGAGCAATTTGTTACAAAACCATATAAATTATGTATCACTGTAATCACAAAACTTCAATCTATTTCCGTATTGTAACGGAATTTTAAATTATGTCTTTATTTTCGAGTAAATTTAGTCCAAACATAAGGAATATTTTGTTGATGTTTGACCATCAAAAATCTTAAAAATAAAGAAGTTGTCTAAAAATGTGCTACAATACGGATTTACTATAATCCTTTATCTTAAATTTCCTTCTTGATTTCTGTAGAAATACCTAGCCAGTTTTACATAAATGATTAAATGCCGAACGCTTATTTTGCTACTTTTTCGGACTAGTGAAATGGACTCTTAGAAGTGTTAACTATTTCTATATTTGAATAACAATAACAAAATTGCAAGATAGCAAAAATATTGAATGTACCAGAGCACAAACCGTTCCGCGTACGTCAGATCACGAACTCCGGTATAGTTATTATGTTGTATTATTATTTTTTTTCTATCTCGCTTGTCGCCATACAGTTACCTTAATGATCTCTAATTTCTGTTGCAGATGACCTGTCGAAAGGACGACGGCACCGAGTGTCAGAATGGTGCATGCCTAGACAATCAATGTTACTGTAATGACGGTTACGGTGGTTGCAGCTGCGAAGTTCCCGGTAAGTACTGACTTATTACGGTTTTTATTACGGCAAATGATATTTATTTATTTACTTAACGGTGATACACTGTCAATAACTAATAAGTAAAATTTACTTAAATCAATATTGACCATATCTGGTGTTATATTGATTCGCACCAATAGTCTGTCTCTTGTACTTCCAAATATAAAGCGAAACCTTCAACATATTGATTATACAGGGTGTTAACGTCTTAATATTTTTTCGATTTATTATAATTTTCTTCCAAGTACCTATTTTTAGTGTTTCGAATGAAACTTTGAGAGTAAAAGTTACTACAGGTGCGACATATTTTAAAGCCAAAAAATTGTCGACTATTCATCAGGACGTGGGTTATCACTGGAACATTTTTCTAAAAAAAAGAATGTGCCACTGATTTTTTTTCTCTATTTAGCAAAATAGTCTAAGCAGTTTAATGCTGATTAAAAGTTGTCTCTTGATATTTTCTTGATTTGGGCCTCCTTGATGAGATAAACGCAATTTTATTAATTTGCCTTGATCCTAGTCTAATTGCAACTTTTAAAGAAAAATTATATCATTAACTTGCGAAAGTTTTAAATAAGTACTCATTGATTCCTCATAAAAAAATATGAAAAAAAGTTCCTATAAACATGGGTATGAGTTACGGGATCTTAAAATTAGTTTTTTTGTAATTATCTTAAATACAATTATTTTTTTATTTCAAATTGTTTTGTAGGTTTGACTAATAGTAATAATAACTAATAGTAATAATATTTAATAATAAATTAGGTAAAATATATAATTTATTAATTTTATTTTAATTTCTTATTCTTCTAACATTAAATCAATAAAAAATTAATGACTACCATATACAGGGTGAGTCTTAAATAAGGGCAAATATTTTCAGGAGTGGTATATTTCAACCTCAGGAACACGTCTATGGATTTTTTTTCACTAAAAAAAGATGTTGAAAATCGTGCATTTTCTTTTAAATTTCCCTGTATATTTTTCGAAAACTTTTTTGAGAACTGCCTGTTTACCGCAAATTTTCACACGGTATAAATTCTTAATCTCTGATATTACCATAGTTACGGCTTTACTCTATGGTTACGGCAATAAAAGGGATACAAATACAGAAAAAATCCGGTGGCTCTCAAATTTTTTAAAAAAAATATATTTTTTTTAAATTATCAAACTTAAATAACTCGGACTTATTGGAAAAATGGTAAAGAGAAAATATGTTTCTTTCATCGAGATCTACCAGCCCTGAAAATATTTGTACTTATTTAAGACTCACCCTATACAGGGTGGCGCCTCTCATACGCCTCGGAAGCTCCAAGGAGAACGGTAGTTTATATCGAAATGAAATTTTGGCAGCATATGTAAGTTAACTGAAAGCATTTTATAAAAATATATAGAATTATACAGGGTGTCCCCAAAAAAAGTTACACATCAAAGTTGTGATTTTTCTAATGGAACACGCTATATTAATTGATTTTCGGATTCTAGTAAAAAAATAAAGGTGAGTTTTATTAAAGAAGCATATACCTAAAATCTAAGGATTTTGGCATATTTCACATTTTGTGAAAATAAAGAGTAAATTTTAAATTTCGATAACAGCTACCTAAATTTTAGTTGACCTTGTATAGCCTGATATTTAATTACAGTAACCATTGTATGTTAAACCAAATTGAAATTTAACCCGAAAAGTTATACAGGGTGAGACAAAATTAATATGGAACATTAGTACTTTTAAAAGCAAGTTACTCCTTTATTTTAAATGGAACACCCAGTATATTTTTCCGGTGTTCAATGGGGAATTTATATATCTTCAAAATATTATTAAGGTTGCCTACCCCTCAGACAAATATTTTCCGAGATATTTTAATTTTTATGATTTTGCGTCAGTAAATTTTTATTATTTGAAAAAATCTAGGTGGCTGTGTGATATACATTTTATTAATTTAACAAAAATTAAAGATTGTGGAGTAAAATACTCAAGGGTAGTAAAAATATACACGTTTAAACATATTTTAATGATTACAGAATTAAAACTAGATATAAACCTATAATTATGCGACAAAAATTAGCTGGATGAAATCAAATGCTCAAAATGCTTCCTTTCCTGTCAACTGCATAAAATGATTGTCTTTTCAAAAGGATCTTTTCATTTTAAAAGGCATTATGTGGAGTTCTACCTGAAAAAGCAGCTACAATAATTTATCCCATGCTGTGGACACTAGTTGGTCGAGTTTTTTAAACACTGTCTTTAACATATCCCCATAAAAAAACCAGACTAGATAAAATCAGGAGCATTTAACTATTCTATTAATTGGCGAATGCACACTGCATTCACCAACTAATAGAATCATATCAATTCTTTCTGATGTAGGATAAGTTTGCATTTTCGGCAAATTCCTGAGAATTTTTTTTGTTTTAACTGACAAAAAGATATAACTAGTTATTAAAGTTAAAAAAAAATGTTAAATTAATTAAACAGCTATGTTGAAATAACGACAGACATATCACAGCCACCTAGGTTTTATCAAATAATAAAGATCTACTCAGATCAAATCATGTAAATGAAAATATCTAGGAAAATCTTTGTTTGAGGGGTAGGCAACCTTAATAGAATTTTGAAGAGACAGGAATTCTCCGTTAAATATCGGAATAATATACTGGGTGTTCCATTTAAAATAAGAGAGTAGCATGCTTTTAAAGGTGACCAATGTTCAATATTAATTTTGTCACACCCTGTATAACTTTTTGGATCAAGTTTCAATTTGATTTAAAGTAGAATAGTTAGTTTAACTACATATTAGACTACATCGGGTAAATTCCAATTTAGGTAGCTTTTATAGTAATTTAAAAATTGTTCTTTATTTCTAGAAAATGTTAAATATGTCAAAAACCTTACATTTTAGTCATATACTTCTCTTATAAAATTCACCTTTATTTTTCTCCTAGAATTCAAAAAATCAATTAATATATAGGGTGTTCCATTAGAAAAAACACAACTTTGATATGTAACTTTTTTTGGGGACACCCTGTAGAACTCTCTATATATTTAAAAAGTGCCCTGAATTCACCTACATATGCTCACAAAATTTCATTTCAATACAAACTGTCGTTCTCCTTGGAGCCTCCGCGGCGTATGAGAGGCGCCACCCTGTATATGATAATCTCGAATTCAGCCTTTTGTTAGATTTTATTATTTGGTATACCTAAGGCTGATTGTATAGGATATATTTTTAATTTAACCATCTTTATCCGTTCTTTAATTATCTCAATTTTTATAATCACAATTATCAATTCTTTTAATAATTCTTTTAATGCTACTTAATGAGAATTTTTGAGATTTATTTATCTAAGAGACAAGTTCTCTGTGCTTCCGGATATAAAGCTAGATTTTTAGAATGTAAAATGGTATAATATTTTGGCTATAACGATTTTTTTAAAGGTACATAATTATAATTTTCGAAGATATTCATAAAAAATGTAAGCCACTAGTTGAATAAAAAAAGAGTATACCATTAATATTGCAAATTATATTTTATACTCTTATAGTATGTCTATTTTTTTATTATGTAATGGGCACTTTGTTTACTCACTTGTTTCGTCCAACTGCTTGAATCCATTTTTGCTTTTGACCAAATCGGTTTGAAAAGCTGTGAAGCTGGAAAATGTTGATTCGAAAGAGTTGAATATTCGAGAACTTTGAGTTACTGAATGTTATTGCACCCAACAACCACGTAATTACGCCCTCCTTTACACGTTAACATTTTTTCGGCAATTTTATTAACATTTGAAACTGTCAGAATACAACGCGACGACCAGTTCGAGTTCTTTTACACTTAATTTTTACCTACCCAAGATAGCGTTACATCACACAAACCTCGTACCTCGAGTGTTTTATAGTTTTAATAACTGCACTAGCAAAAAACTAAAATACTTAAATATTATCTCAAGGCCACGATTTCAATAATATTTCAATGCGATCAACAGGAACTGTAACCGGGATGGCGTGAAATAGATAGCGAAAATTTCTGATTTCTGCCGTGTAGAGCGCTGCGGTCGGAATTTTTTGAAATCAACTGATATGCACCAAGCCTATGTAGAATGTAGAATGAGTAAGAGGGAGGGGGGTTAATCTATTGTCCCCCCTTCCTTGAGTTATCACACAGTCTATAACCCATCATACCCCTGTTGTAGAGGGAACAGGGTATTTCCCATCCTCCTCTGACAACAGTTCTTCCTCCGAGGGTACACACCCTTCCGCGATTTTACTAAATATATACTATTACAGCACAAGACACGCCCCCAAATACGTCATTGGAAAATATAATCTAGCTCAGCACATTCCTCCAAAATCTAAACGTTTGCAGCACAACAACGTGGCTGAGTCATACAAATCGGTTGAAATGGCATAAATTGAATATTAATAGATACTCTTTTAATTGGAACTATATCTAATATCTGCAAAATAAAACAGCACAAAGCAACACATAGCAACATCTAATGAATTTTGGAATTAGGAAGATTAGACATGATATTAAGGGACAGGTTGTGTTTTCTTTTTCTGGAAGGGCGCCCACTTTGAATTCTCTCTGTCCCCCATTTTAGCATTTGTATCTTTCTTCTACTGCGTGCTGTAGGGTGGACTTTTATTAATTTTGTTTTTCGTTTGATACGCTGCTTGCTAGCTAGGAATGAATCCAACTGACTACCTCTGTTAATTGCTCTTAGGCTTCCAACAAACTTTTTTATTAACTCTGTATTACAACTCTCATGTTTTGCTAAATCTGCAATACGGCTAAACTCCCTTTTCAGACTTTCCACTACATTTTTATGTTCTTCGCTACCTAAAACAAAAAATATTAAGCAAGTAACAATATTATAACTTTTAGATTATCTTACCAGGTTTACTTTCAATATTTTCAACATCAGTTATAGAATCCGATTGGGTTTGATTACTTGCGTTTAAAGTGGTATTGCATTCCCCAAATGCAACCGAATCGTCGTTTTCGATCATGTTTTTAACAAATCATTTTCCGTTAACTGGGGACTCGATAAAATATTGATGCTAAACGAATTTTCTACAGCACATAAATGTTTGCAAAAGGCCCCTCCTGTTCCACTAGCGCAATTGCATAAGGCGGAATTTGTTAGAACAGTATAATGCATATTTTTGTCTTCAGCTGAAGAAAATAAAAAATTTTCATTATCTATTTTCTTAACTGTTAGATTTCTAATTTTATCTTTAAATTTTAAGTAGTTTAAATTAATTTTCGTTATTCTGTTGCTAGCAAATGATATCAGACGTCTTTTATGGTAACATTCCAGAATATTGGTTATAAAATCTAATACCACAGCATTAAAGCATTTACATCTTTCCAGTATAATATCTTTCAGTACTCTGGTAGATGCTTCAACAAAGTTGTTTGTGTTGTGAACTTTAGTACACAATGATTTTCTATAAAAGTGACACCACTCGTTCCTTCTGTCCCACAAATTTTTAAGATAGTTGATAAAATTTGGGTATTTGCATTTTTCACATAAGGTACCAAATAATTCCTCTGCTTCTTCTTCACTTTGTGCATAAAGTATATAACGGAATTCCATCATAAGTTTTTTTCTTTCTCCAGTCCCAGCCCTTGCCAATTTTTAAACTTAGGTGCGATTTCCACCTACCAATCCGCCAATTCTTGAGAAACACAATCTATGAGGATCATACCCACCAAGCCTATACACTACAATTTTTTTTTCGAATTAACGATACTATAGTTGATTTCAAAGAAATAAAATATTAGAATTTTACTACTTCCAGTAAATTATAGTTCTGTTTATTTCTTATGCACGACTAATACATATCGAAACGCCAATAGTAATATTTAAATATAACAGTTCAGTAATGGTAATGTACAAATCGGAAATGTAATTTCACAAATGAAATATCGAATAGATATAAAATGGAAGTTGGCGAAAGATAACGGTCGGATCCCGTTAAGCGCTTATGAAATATGTTTATCTTAAAGCGTTAAAGTTGATTTATCCGAAGGCTTACAGCTGTTAGATCATCGATTTAATTTTGAATTAAATGTAAATTTCAGCTGGAATATGTTTACGAGCGCAATCTTTCCATTTACATCTGAAACTGTAGAATTCGTAGATATATTGGAAAAAATGCTAGATGACTCTGTCTCCTACAACACAATAATTTAAAATTATTAATGAATTATTTATGTAAATACAAAATTAATTTCAAACTATACATTCGATACCTTACGGCATATACAATACGATAACGGAATCCAGTTATCTCATACATATGAAAATTATTAGTAATGGTAATTTTTAGTTAATATTTAAGACATGTGAATGGAATCAATTTTCAATCTAAGAATACGTAATTATTGAGGTAATAATTAATTTTTTACTAAAAATAATTTCCAATATTGTTTTCATTCAGTTACCCGAAAATATTATAATCAAAGAAAATTTGCTAAATCGACTAATAGGTAATTATTGAAGATATAGGCAAATTTTACTCAAAATAATTTTTGGTATCGTATTCTTTTTCATTCGGTTAGTTGAAAAAATTGATTTTCTGTCAAAAATATCAAAAATTTGGATCAGCCATTTTAGAACAAGCAAAAATTTTTATGAAGAATGCATTTTTCTTAAAATGTTAAAAGCTTGTAAAGACAATCCCGGAACATACTGCATAATAATACGGTATTAAAATTTAAGTTTTTAGCATTAGAAGTCAAAAGACACTCAAAAATGAGTACTTACAATAAATAACACAAATTTATCTAAAGATGTTTTTTTTTCTTAAACTTGCATTATGTGTTTACTTGGTAAGTCCTATTCTAAGACTTACACCAAAAGAAACATTCTATAGAATTACGCTTCAAGCAATGTGTTCTTTACACATACATTTATGACAGATGTATGTGCACTAACCAATATTCCTGAAATAGTAATATATCTGAAAAGTCACTCTATCTCTACCGGATGCGTCTCAAAAGTGGCTCACCCCTATAACTTTTTTATTTTTTTATATAAAAAAACGAGATTTAGTATGTTAGTATATGTCATGACATAAATTAGGATTGATTGACATATTCAATTCTTTTCGGCCACTTCCTGTTTCGCCGGAAATGACATATCATATGTTAACTTTTGACATTTTTGTTTAAAACATAATCATATTTTAAATTTTAATCTACAGTGCCATGGCTGTGTTAAAACATTAATTTTTAATCAAATTAGCCTTGGAACAACCAAATTTGATTATCTATATTTTTCGTGTCTTGTCCTGGCCGGTTAAAAGATGCCCAAATCGTATTTTTAATCATATCTCAATTTTTTAAAATGTTAAGAGGGTGGCTCATTAGCATCATAGCGTTTTTTAAACCACTACCACTGCGAACGGCAGTTTTTCATCGAAGAGCAGTCGTGGATAAGGTATTTCACTGGAAAGAAAACTAATTAATAACAATAAACAAAAAAATTGATATTGGGCGCCAGGCATGTACAGAGAAAGAAAACACAGTTGTATATTACTTAAAACTAATGACTATATTTATTCACGATGGACTGTGATAATAAAAATATATTTATATAGGTAAATAACATTGTAAACTTTTAATAATCATAGTGGTTATATGTCAAAGAAAGTTACGTTAGAAATAATATTAAATATGTTCAATGAAACTCGATGGAAAAGTACAATATAGATAAAGCTATACAAAATATACAAAAAGTAGCATTACTTTATTTAAATTGTTATATTTTATACGATGTTAAATCTGACATGTTGCAACCCGTAGATTCTAGAATCGGTTCGGTTATTCATCTGTCAAAATGACACAATAATAATATATATAGAAAATAATACTATTACAAAACGTAATATTCGCAAAGAAACTAAGATCTAAATTATATTTTAAATA
>NW_022147565.1:0-5198 GCF_002938485.1 Sitophilus oryzae
GGTGGGATGTGACTCAGTACTGGAAGCCATTCTGTGTGTGTGGATTTAATAACCCCAGCGACCATTCTCATTGTATTATTGAGCTGTGCGTCTATTTTGTGGACATGTGGACTATTGAGCCATACCGAAGCACAGTATTCGGCAGCTGAGTAGACGAGACCCAGAGCTGACGAGCGTAGAGTAGATGCTGAAGCGCCCCAAGTTTATCTGCTGTTTTTGATAAGTGCTCTTTAAACGAAAGTGTTCTATCGAGTGTATCACCTATTGTGTACTTTGGGTTTTTATTATGTTTGAGAGTAGTGTTTTCAAACTGGACAATGAGTTCCCTATTTGCAAGTTTGTTATTCAGGTGAAAGCACGATACTTCTGTTTTGCTAGCGTTTGGTTGGAGTCTCCATTTCCAAACATCTCGAGATCCCTAACTTCTCGAGATCAGCTGTCAAAATTTCCCCTGCTTCTTCGAATGAGCCGCATCTTATAGTAAGTCCCCAATCGTCGGCATACCCATGTTTTCTTGACCTAGTTTCTGGTATATCTGAGATGTACAAGATGAACAAAAGCGGTGCGAGCACCGCTCCTTGAGGTAGACCGTTCTTAAGTTTCTTTGGAGAGCTTGTGTCAGATCCCATTACGACTTAGAATATTCTGTCGTTCAGTATGTTATCAAGCAGTCGTGCTGTTACTTTGCACGGAATAATTCGCAGAAACTTATATATTATGCCTTATCGCCACACCGTGTCATAAGCTGCCGACAGGTCGATGAAGGCAGCCGCTGTTTTTTAAACTGCCTTTGACGTTACCTGCCTTTCTTCTGTCATCGTCTGTAGAAAATCTCACCTGAGTCGTAAAATAGAGTATAGTAGTAGTAGTTAGTAGTTAAACAGAGTATAGGAGTAGTAATTAGTAAATTATTAAAGATTTTACATTATTTTCCGGAAAATTAGAAATTTTTTTTAGTGCTACAAGTTCATTCTCCTAAAATTTGTTGAGGGTGCGTAGAAGGCCTTGCAATGTTTCACCTCCTACCTTGCCTACATTCTACATATTTGTGTGTCCAATATCAAACTAGTTTACACTAATTTTAGTTTTCTACAGAGCAAATTTTACAAAAATTAATTTTAATTATATCAGTGACATAACTAATTAATTCTTAGATCTCTTATCACCCTATTGGGAAGTATTCGAAATCAAATTAAATGTATACTTTCTTGTCCTTGTGGCAACACATGCAGGGCGTTGATTATTTCGATTGACGGTTAATGCTAGCTGTGCTCAAAATGTTAGCATCATTTTTTTCTTAAACTTAGAAAGTTACATATCTGATGATTTTGAATCAATTTTAAAAATGGTAAATATAAAATATGTTTCTTTTGGCCAGATCTACTACCCCATAAAATACTTGGAATTATTGAAGAAACGCCCTGTCTATTAACATCTATAGTATCAAATATTTCGATATATTGGATGGTTAATTTAACTAACTAGAACTAGAAAACCTAAAAGGATCAAGGCTTACAAGAGAATACGTTCTATCCAGCCCTTCATGTAGGCTAATAGGGTAATTCTCTGATTTTATCATTAGATTAGCGCCAGATACTCATTCACATGCATGCTGCAATGGCCATTTCTAAGGAAAATTGAAGCATGGAGACAACACACTGAAGAAACATTTAATATGTAATATAAATTTAAAGGGATATTGAACAACAATAGAGTCTTTAACAACAAATCTGTCTTTACGGATTAAGTTAATTTAGTTAATTTGACATAAGGTAAACAAGTTCAACATATTAATATATATATATATATATATATATATATATATATATATATATATATATATATATATATATATATATATATATATATAATAATATATATATATATATATAAACAAGGTTTGTGGAATACAGACCACAAAATTGATACAACGGGTAAATAAAACGCGTTGTTTTTATAGTTTAAAAAATACAAACAATATAAGAATTAATAAATGATAATTTACAGACTAATTAATCTATATTAACCACATGTTGATTTATGTTAAAACACTGGTTAATTTCTTAATATTTTTTTTTATTTCAGACTGAAAGGCTGCACACATTAGTTTTCATTAGGGTCGTCACTACCCTTGGACAGCACCACGATGTAATTAAGTACGAAGGAAGGACGCCAGGTGGGAGGACAGTGATGCTTCCAACCCTGTACACCCCTCAAAACGTCTACTCAGCCGAAATTCATTCGCTTTAAAATTGATTGTAATACCCTTCAGTCAATTCAGGGCTAGGTTCAAAGATTGCGAAATACAATTAAAAATAAAGATTTCGATTTAGTTTTAATAACTTAATAATAACAACTAGTTGAAATGACTAAATTTAAAACTATTATTAGTTAAACTTCAACGCCCAGTATCTTTAAAAATGTAGTACCTTTTATACTTCAATTAACTAGAAAGAATAATATATTGCCGTCCAGGGTAATGTCATGCGTGAGATAAAAAAAGGACAAACAAACGAAAAAAAAGTGTATTCTCCAAGGAACTACTGTCATGCGAGCCCTTAATAAGACCAACCCGTAAAGACAATCTTTAGAAGGTATGACCTGAAAAAAAGAATTAAATACAGAGATTGTGGTACAGTCACATAAACTATTTTTTTTCAGAAAACCTACCTAAGATATAAAGGAGTATATTGGTTTTTGATTATTATACATTAGTTACATACTTACGATTTTGTGATACTCTTAAGAAAAAAAATAATTAGAAATTTCTTTAGTTATTTTTGAGTGATATAAAATAATAACGTCCAGCTGGTATCAAGATACATCTTAGAACTCTTTTAACTAATTTTCCTGCAAAAACTTTAGATTATTTGTAGAAAAAATACAGCATGCAAAATTTGAAAATGACTATAGCAGTGACAGAGCTGTGCTTATCATCTGGGTAACTTCCTCTAGGAGATGCGAGATCTTGTCGTTGGTGAGAGGCTCCTAATCAGGTGTTATAATAAGGAAAATCCCTCAGGTACTTTAGCTAGGTCTAAGGAGCATCTCATTGTCTCGTCTCTGGCTGTAGTGTCGTGGCCAGGAAACTGCACCAAGACGTATATGGATTCGGATGGGACCACCCTGTCCGTCATATCAGGCACCGTCTACTCTCTGTGGTCATGTATCAACGGGGTTTTAGCTTAACCGCTCAGACCAGGAGGAGACAACCTCACTAAAAACCTAAATCATATGACGGCGGGACCAGGTCAAAGGGATGCGTGGCTAGATAGAAGACTAGCCTCTACTGGTCTCCCTTACTTCTACCACCGTACATAAAACTCATAGTAGTTTCACAGTGTTTTGGCCCTTTGTTATTCTCACATCTAAGCGTAGCCGACATCGGACGGCGTCAAGTCTGGTTCACATCTGGTGTTTCAAATTACGAGGCCGGAGCGCGAGTAAGGCATTCGAGAGTTTTTACGAGGGTTGCGCTATAGGAATCTTCAGAGAGGAAAGCACAGGGATACACCAGATTATAATATATAATATATGCTATTAGGAATGCTTTAATAAAATACGAATTACATAAGTTCACAAAATGTATTGTTAATTAATTGCATATCGTCGGTGAAATGTGTTAAACAGCTAAAAACTCCATTATTTCTAATTTTACAGGAGAGCAAGAAAACGGTACAAAAAATATGTACACATGCAGCAAATATATTCGTGCCTTAATATGATAAAGTAATAACAATAATATTCATACAAAGACAAGTAATAACAATAATATAGAGTAATAACAATAATATTCATACAACGACAAATTCATTAAATCCTGGATTTACGATCCAACTTTTAGTAAATCTGCTTAAAGTTGATTTAGACGGCAGTCTAATAAAATTGGACATTTTTTTATATGCCTTAGGTCCTAGGAAATAAATACTTAAAGCGAACTGTTTATATTCCTTAGTATATCTACTGCCCTTAGGAGATTTATTTAAGAGATATAACTGATTTTTTAAAAAATCACAAGATTTTTGAGGATAGCTTCTTTCTAAAAACCTTACTACATCTTCCATAGTTATTCCATAGTCTAACTGTTTCTTACATGAAGCTTCGACTTTTCGCAAATTTTTTATTTCATTTTTGAGCTGAATCTTTCTTGGGGAGTTAGCCGATAATGCCATTGTTGTTTGAACACACAGATCTAAAATATAACGAAAAAAATTATTAATATCATATAATTTATAAGAAAACAATTTGCAATTAACTAAATTAATATATGACCATTTATTATATTTACCTTTTTGAGTTACGCCATCGGTTTGAACTGCAGCACTAGAAAATGTCTTGCAACACAAATCAGTTTGAGTACTAGCATCAGTGACATATTTTTCATTTTCTGTCTGGGTATAAACATCACAGAACTTCTTTTCTTGAGTACTGGTCCCTGCCTGGATATCTAAAATAAATATTAGTATAAGTGCTAAGTATTTTGAACATTATTTTATTTAGCTAAAGTTAAATAATAATTTAATATTCATAATTACTTGTTTCACAAGCCAGTAAGTTTAACGAAGGAATGGCAGTCGCTGTAAGTTGATTTTGAAATTTGCATGTAAAACTGTCTTTTGTAAAATGTAGACTACATATTTTTATACGTCTGTTACATTGCTCTGGTGTAATACAGGCATACCTATGGTTGCCTTTAAATCCTAATGCATTTCTCCATTTTTCACACCTATAAAAAAAGAATTTTGTATTTATTTTAGCTTTACGACTTATCTATTTAGAATAATTACAAAATAAAGTAACATCTGAAAATGCCTACCTGTCTTTGTCTTTTGGACATCTAAAAAACGCCAAGCCACTGCCTGCTCTATTGTAACAATTATCAACTGAACAATAATTTGCCATGATAAAATCAAATAGACAATAATCCGAACAAAAAAAAAGTCAATAATAACACCAGTTTTACGTGATAACACAGTAATACGTGATAACACCACCGAACGCGAGAAGAATTTTTTCTAAGCCACCGTATATAACATCGTCGGTAAAGCGCCGTTCGTTTTTTAGGTCCACTCGGTTCGACTGACACCGAAAAATAATGCTGGATAGTCTGCAGCGGGGGTGAGATGCAAAGGGCAACGGGTGACTAATCGCCTCGGGCGTATTTGGGCCGATAGACAAGTGACTCTACTATGAGTTTT